>NW_027678814.1:0-7576 GCF_054177405.1 Leptonychotes weddellii
TCACAACAAATAAAAGAATAATGAAGTTTGAAATATTGGGAATGAAAATATTGAGAATTACCAAAACGTGACACAGAGACATGAAGTGAGCAACGGCTGCTGGAAAAATGGCACCGATAGACTTGCTCAGTGAAGGGTTGCCACCGACCTTCAACTTGTAAGGAGTAAGATATCTGTCAAGAGCAATACAGTGAAAGGCGACAAAGCGAGGAATGCCTGTAGGATAGGCATGTGGATAAGGATTCCCAGGTCAGAGGCTGCGGACGTCCGTCTGCTCACACATGGACCACAGACGGAGGCCTATGGCTTCCCAGCTCACGCCAGGTCTGAGCTGGCT
Organism: Leptonychotes weddellii; assembly: GCF_054177405.1. Taxonomy (NCBI): domain Eukaryota; kingdom Metazoa; phylum Chordata; class Mammalia; order Carnivora; family Phocidae; genus Leptonychotes; species Leptonychotes weddellii. The sequence continues at coordinate 338 of NW_027678814.1, forward strand.
GAGCCGGTGGCCTCAGTCCGAGGAGGAAGACAGCTCTGCAGGTGTGGCCCTCTGAGGCTGCCAGTTCAGCTTCTATCACTTGCCTGCCCTGTGACCTCACGCTCCTGTTTCCCCACCTGCCAAATGCCCTGAGTGCTGGGCAGAGTTGTTTTAAAGATGGGATGAAATAGTGGATGATGATAATGTATCTTGAAAACTGTGAATAACTTGAGAGCTGGTTAGGAATAGTCCTTAAATAGTCCTTACAAAGGAGGAAAACTACTAAGTCTGAAATAGTAAGAAACTAAAGCCAAGGTCTGGGTAAGAGAGAACTTTAGGAGGATTTAGAAGAATATTGCACACCCCAAGATGTGCTTCTCGATGACCTTGGAATGCGAGTAGTTAGTAGGGTCCAGGCAGGAAGCTGCAAGGGGTAATGGCCCAGACAGCCCCCCAGAGCCAGACTGCCTGGCTTCAGACCCAGCTTCACCACTCATCAGTCACGTGATCTCGGGTGGGACGCTTAGCCTCTCTTTGCCTCCATTCCCTTACCTGTGAAATGGGCGTAATTACACCCATCTCAGAGAGGTAAGTGAATTCATTCATGCGAAGTACTTAGAACAGTGTCTGGTACTTAATAAGTGCTCAGGAAACGGGCTCTATCATGATTATCTGGCACAGTAGTCCTGGCCTTGTTCTAACTACTTGTGTGCTCTTAGGCAGATGATTTCACGTTTCTTTTTTTTTTTTTTTTAAAGATTTTATTTATTTATTTGACAGAGACAGTGAGAGCAGGAACACAAGCAGGGAGGGTGGGAGAGGGAGAAGCAGGCTTCCTGCCGAGCAGGGAGCCCGATGCGGGGCTCGATCCCAGGACCCTGGGATCATGACCTGAGCTGAGGGCAGACGCTTAACGACTGAGCCACCCAGGCGCCCTGATTTCACATTTCTGTGAAGAGATGATGTGTTGGACTTCTAGTCCAGTTGGGTTCTCAGTATTGGCACTATTGATATTTTGGGCCAGATAATACTCTTCTGTGGGTGGTCCTGTGCATTGTGGAATGTCCTCTGCTCACTAGATGCAGGGGCCCAGTTGCCCTTGGTTAAGAACACTGGACAAGGAGCAGAGTCCCTATGCTAGGGGTCCCAACGATGAGTTTTGAGAAGTCTGTGAACCTCCTGAAATTTGTATGTGAACATGTGTGTGTGTGTGTGTGTGTTGCACTCGTGTGTGATGCACACAAGTAAGCTCATGAATACATTTTTCTCAGGAGAGATCCCCAATTTTTATCAGTGTGCCAAAGCTGTCTGTGACCCCAAAGAAGTCAAAACCACTGGTCCTGAGCCCCTTCTAGCTCCGATGTTAGGCTAGTCTCTGCTCTGGGGCAGGGAGGTGATTTTTAGATGAGCACCAAGTTCCTCTGGTCACCATGGGAAGCTCACCAGTTTTTCCCTCTGAGCCTTTCTGATAACCCTTTGCCTCCAACCCCCGCTTTCTCCTCCACAAAGCTTCTCCTTACTCTCCCATATCGGTGATCTCAGGGGATTTTACTCTTTTCCTGGAAAGTCTGAGTATACTCTCCAAAGAGACAGCTGCCCCATGTCAGCCCTCCCTTTGGGCCCTCTGAGCTGGATGCACATGGCAGTGGGTGGGTGGGAGGGAGGTAGGAGGCATATGACAGAAAAGACATGGGAAGAGAGTGTCCTTGGTCTTATGCTGGCTTTGTTCACGCCCCTTCCTTACTGGTGGTCCTGTCCTTGTCATCCTGGGTGAAGCCAGAGATGCCAACAGCTTCTTGCCCAAGACCACTCTGCTGGAGAACTAATATTTATGTTGCTGCTGGGGTGAGGAATGAACCTATATTATATTCTGTGTTCTCAGCCATGCTCAGCTCTGGATCTCTTCATGTCATGCAGTCAGATCGAATACTCTGAGTTTTCCTTTAAGAACTTGGCTCTTACCCAAGGAAACCTGTCTCCCTTCCTAATCGAATCTGAACCTTCATTTAGACTGGATCAGGAGTGGAGGAAAAGGAAAGGAGGCCCAGGCACTCAAAGCTTTCTGGCTGTGTCCTAGTTTAAATGAATGAATGGAGAGTAGGATGAGAAGAGTAACTTTATTCAAATACTATCCATTGGTATAGGTCGCCCTCTAAGGAGCTGGAACTCCAAAGGCATGCTGCTGGGATGTTCCAGCTTCCTGTTCCCACAGGGAGAGAGTGTATGGAAAGCACCTGCCATTGTCAAGGCTCTTGCCCTTTCCCTTTTCTTCCCACTTCTGTCTTAAGGGATGGCTTAGAAAGACTGATCCTTCCAGCGTGAGTCCAAACCTGAAGTATCTGCAAGCCATCGAGACTGAGAAAAGACAGATGTAGGCTGGAAAGGCTTGGGTATCTGTCTGAGGCAGCCGGCCCTGTGATTCTCTGCACCCACTGTTGCTTTAACAATCCCGTGCTCCTCTCTCCGAGACGCAGTTGGGTCATATGGGCATGGGGCAATCTGGATTCGCGAAATGGGTGAATAAAGGTGTGATTGTTCGCTTCACAGTTTAATCTTCACTAATAGGAAAGGAGTCACTAAAAGGTTTTTATTTTACTTACTTATTTTTTTTTCAGTTGGCTCCACACCCAGTGTGGAGCCCAACTACGGGGCTTGAACTCATGACCCTGAGATCAAGACCTGAGCTGAGATCAAGAGTCAGATGCTTAACCAACTGAGCCACCCAGGAACCCTATCACTAAAAGGTGTTTAAAGGCAACTCCCTTACATGAACATTAAAAGGGTTGGATTTTCATCTAATGGTATGTTAGTGCCCTATGTTCTTTATAGTGTGAGAGTCAGGCCACTTCAGCTTCCAACAGCATCACCATCCTCAACCAAGACTTATTAAATGCCCAAGGGATTTTGGAGGTTGGTGCATCTTGAGTTTTCTGGATTCACATAATATGTCTATGGCACCTTACATGGGAGAAGGAAGGGAGCTATGGGATGCTTGCCCGGCTCCCTTTCCCCTGCCCCAGGCAACGAGGGCCATGTGACAGAGCATGCTCAGAAAGGTTGTTAGAATCAAAAGAGACCCTAGACATGACAAGGTAGTCTTTCCATGGTGGTGTTAAAAGTGCGGCTAGAATAATACACAGATCAGATGGCACGTGGTGTTAACCTATCTGACAACCTCAGTGCTACAGAAGAGATGAAGGGAAAAAATTACAAAAAAAACCACCCCATAATTATAGGGCAGTCAAAATAAGCACATTAAAGCTACCGTTTACGGAATGTTTTTTACGTATAAGGTGCTATACTTATTTTACATATATATAAAAATATCTACATAAGACAAGCCTTTTACGTACATTATTTCCTTTAATTCCCATCCGTGATCTAGTCCTTATTGGCACCGCTGATAGGAGAGGAAATGAAGGTTTTAATCCAGGTTACAAACAGGCGTTTCAGAGCCCACATGCACAGTGTATACGGTTACAGGAACGCCCCCCCCACTGCAGCCTGGACTCCCTCGGGACATTGCTTCCATGGTTCTTGGAAGTTGGTAGCAGGGTCTCCAGCCTGCAGCAAACCAGGAGGTGGGCGAGTGCAGAGCAGGGAGGTTGCGTGGTAAGGAGAGGAGGTGGCGGGTTGCCCTGCAGGGGGGCAGTGACAGTGGGTCTAGGAAAACAGGCCTAGTAGCCAAAAAGGCAGAGTGACCTGGGCTGGTAGAGTACTACTACCTTCATGTCATCAACCCTCAGGGCAGCCTTGTGTCATTGTGTCCCAGGCCAGCATGAGAATGTACGTTCATCACAGATACGCTAACTTATGCTGAACATACTTTACTTAACAAGATAGGAGAGTGTGTGTGCTCATTGAGGAGAGTCCCCCGAAAGCTGGTTTGACCACAGAGGCTGCAGCAGGAGTGAGGGCTTGGGTGGCAGGTTTAGGGAGAGGAGTACCGCTGATGAAAAGACACAGCAGGGAGGGTCGGGGATGCGCCCCTTATGAGCCTCAGAGTTTTGCCAAGTGTTCTCCCTGAAGATTCGATCTCCTGCTCGCTTTACCCTGTTGCCTTCTCTTCCTGCTCCTGGATGACTCTGGGCTGTAGGACCTGGCACCATGGCAGGCAAAGTCCATTAGTCAACACTTGGGGCTTCCTTGGTTCAGAATGGGATCCCAAGTTATGCTTCCCTTACTCTTCCGCCCAAGCGAGCTCCATGTCCAGGGAGGTCTCTAGGATCAGGCCAGCCCCACTGTTTGTGAACCAAATGACTTATAGGGCCATTAATAAAGTTCTTGTGAGGACAAAATGAGGTGATGCTTGCAAAATTTTTAGCACAATGTCTGCCATGGAGTAAGTACCCGATAAAAAGGAATTATTATTTAAAAAAAGAATTATTATTGTTTCCATCAGGGCTGAAGACTATAGCACTTGAGACTATACTGAGCAGACATAGCTAATGAGATTTTGCCCACTTCAGAGGTAAAGAAATTGGATAAGCAGGAGAGTGTGGTAATAAAATGAGTATATTCTGACCTCAGACTTAGGGAAGCTGGGGGCGGCACCATTTGATGCCTATGACCAGAAAGCAAAGCTTATGTTCTCATGCTTATGCCAAGCCAGAGATTAATGCCATAGCCTTGAATGAATCAGCCATATCCTTCTAATCTGGAATCAGAATGATACCATCTACCTCCTTGGGTGGGATGAGAACATGGACTGTCTGGGAATCCCAAGGGCTTGCAGATCTAAGGGGAGATTTGTAGGGTAGATGCCCCTCTTGTCTTGTCCACAACTAGCCCAGACTTGACCTGACACCCAACAATGAAGGAGATCCTACTTTATGTAACCAGCAGAGTCCTGGAGACTAACTGAAAAGTACACAGAGTAGCAGGATTTGGGGCGAGGGAGACTTTGTATGGGACAAGAGCAGTGCTTTTGAATTAAAGTGGTGACTCACAGGCTTTGGGGGATTAGCTTAGTTGACATTTTTGGCAAACCCACCACAACAAAACTCTGGGAGCCCTCATGAAAACAAGAACTATGAATTAGGGTTTTCCAAAGAAACAGAACCAATGGGATGTTTCTATCTCTATTTCTGTATCTATCAATCTACAGAGGGAGATTTATTTTGAGGAATTGGCTCATGCAGTTGCCAAGCCTGGTGAGTCCAAAATCTGCAAGGTAGGCCAGCAGGCTGGAGACCCAGTGAAGAGTTTGAGTCTTGAGTAATTCTGCTGGCAGAATTCCTTCTTGCTCAGGGATGGTCAGTCCTTGTTTTATTAAGGCCTTCAAATGATGCGATGAAGCCCAGTCACATTATGGAAGGTAATCTGCAGTACACAAAGTCCACCAACTTAAATCTTAATCTCATTCAAAAACCATATTCACAGAAACATCTAGAATAATGTTTGACTAACTGGGCATTATGGCCCAGCGAAGTTGGCACATAAAATCAAACATCACGAACTGAAAATGCAAGGCTGAAACTATCGGTCCTCTATTGGCTGTGTAGGGCTTGGAGACATGAGAGTAGTCTCCAACGAACTTCCAGGAAGCCTTGTGTTCACCCTTTCACGGGGTGGGAGGTGGGAGCACATTTCCTGGGTCAGAGTTTAGTCTCCTGCTTCTTGCATGTCCAAGTTCATGTTCTTTCCTCTTGACTTGAGATGGGAAGAGAAACCTGAATTTGCTTAGTAAGTTGTCTGGAAGTTTCCATCCCTTTCCAGAACTTAAAAGGTATAGTCCTAATGAGGTAACTTGACCATTTGGCATCAAGATATTTGGAACAGATTTTCTTTGCCAATGCAACACTTGGCAACCATTATACAATAATTTTATGCTTATGTCCAGCCTAACTGTGAACAATGTAGTCAGTGTTATGAATCCATGAATAGAAACCCTGGTGCCTTAACTGCCCAATGCCCAGTTCCCAAGCATGGGAAAAGGAGCCCTTCTTTGGAGCAGACATAGGGGAACATTCTTAGCAATTCTACTCACAGAGTTGAGGGTGTGAACAGTGTAAATAGAAGGCAACACCATATGAAGGAGGTCCTCATGACCTTATAGCTCCTGTAACTGGCTTAGAATGACCCCCCCACCCCAGTGCCGCATGAGAGTCCTGGGGAGCCAGGCAAGTGATTTCATAGTGGGCAGGTTCCTGGCTAATCAAAGAGTTTCCCAAGAAGGCTAAAAGGTGCGTGTGAGAGACACTGAAGTAATGAGCATCCTATCACTTCAAGAGCTAGCCATGTAGCAGGGAGAACAGCATCCAGCTGATGGTTTCACCAAATGGTCATTTCAGTGAACACAGAGACTCAGCTTTGAGCTGGGTCCTTCAGCCTGAAGGTTGCCAGGTAATGAGAGGAACAGCCCCTTTCCCACCAACCCTTCCTCCAAAGCACACCAAATAGGCTTGGTCAGGCCACTAGGAAGTTCTCCTTCAAGGCTGGTGTGGGGGACAGGCCTGCCCCCCGCACTGATGGGCAATTCTGTTAGATCAGACACTTCTAGGATGGGGTCATATTTTCAGAGTCACAGGTGCCCCGAGGACCAGGGGATTGTTGTAACAACATGCTGTTGGAATCAGAGGGTGTACTGCGTACCCCTCATGCTCACCTCCCATTGTTTTCTGCTTTAGACAAGCATTTATAATCCTGGAGTATTACACTCCAAAGGTGGTTTTTCATTTGGAGGACGGGGGAAATAAGTCTGCTTCTTACACACAGTCTGCCAGGGCCAAGAATTCACGCATGCCTTATAAATATAAGTGCATTTTGCAACTGGTCAGCTAATTCCTTGATTACAAAAGGTGGTCAGACAAACTGGTTAACAAAATCTGCAAAAGAATAGAAAGGATTAGGTACTTTGGATCATGAATACAAACAGACCCAGCATTTGGCCCAGAGGAGGAGAAGGGCCTTCAGGTTGGTGTGCTGGATTACAGGAACATTCTAAATTGGCCATGAAATAAAATTGCTCTTTTGTTCTTGGGAAAGCACATGGTTTAAAGAATTTATCCAGGTCTATCTGGATTTGATCTGTTTGAATTTGATCTTCTGATTCTGTTCAGTTCAGTGAATCGAATTGTTGGACACCTGCTATTTGGAGCAGACAGAAAGAAAGAAAAGAGAATATGTTCTCTTTCCTTAAGGAGCTGATAGAATTATAAGAGGTACACCGCTGATCCAGTCAACAGCAACAAAAATGCCTGCCACCCAGGAGCCCCAATGTCAAATATAAAATACATGCAAGAGAAGAGACAAATCTTT
>NW_027678815.1:0-378 GCF_054177405.1 Leptonychotes weddellii
ACTGGCAGCAGATGGGGTCACAGCAGCTGGACTGGGAGCAGGAGGGCTTACAGCAGCTGGACTGGGAGCAGCAGGGTTTGCCGCAGCTGGACTGGGAGCAGCAGGGCTTACAGCAGCTGGACTGCGAGCAGCAAATGGGGACACAGCAGCTGGACTGGGAGCAGCAGGGTTTGCCGCAGCTGGACTGGGAGCAGCAGGGCTTACAGCAGCTGGACTGACAGCAGGATGACCCACAGCCTGAAGAACAGCAGCAGGGTTTGCAGCAGCTGGACTGGGAGCAGCAGGGGACACAGCAGCTGGACTGGGAGCAGCCATAGGAGCCACAGGAGCCGCAGCCCCCCTTGGAGCCCCCACAGGAGCCACAGCCCCCCTTGGAGC
>NW_027678816.1:0-378 GCF_054177405.1 Leptonychotes weddellii
AAAACAATGGAATACACGTTCTTTTTCAGGTTCCCATGGAACATTCTCCAGGATAGATCACATGCTTTGAAACAAGTCTCAATAAATTTAAGAAGACTGAAACCATCTTATGCATCTTTTCTGACCACAATAGTGTGAAACGTTCCATGCTCACAGATTGGAAGAGCAAATATTGTTAAAATGTCTAAGCTACCTAGAGCAATCTATACATTCAATGTAATCCCTATCAAAATACCATCAACTTTTCTCACAGAGTTGAAACAAATAATCCTAAAATTTTATGGAACCAGAAAAGACCCTAAATAGCCAGAGGAATATTGAAAAAGAAAACCAAAGTTGGTGGCATCACAATTCCAGACTTCAAGCTCTATTACAAAG
>NW_027678817.1:0-378 GCF_054177405.1 Leptonychotes weddellii
GGTGGCTCAGTTGGTTAAGCGACTGCCTTCGGCTCAGGTCATGATCCTGGAGTCCCAGGATCGAGTCCCGCATCAGGCTCCCTGCTCGGCAGGGAGTCTGCTTCTCCCTCTGACCCTCCTCCCTCTCATGCTCTCTGTCTCTCATTCTCTCTCTCTCAAATAAATAAATAAAATCTTTAAAAAAAAAAAAAAAAAGAAACTTATTGGTTATATTTTCTCCAGGAGTTTTATAGTTTCAGGCCTTACAATCAAGTCTTTACCATTTTGAGTTAATATTTGTGTATGGTGTAAGATAGTGGTCCAGTTTCTTTCTTTTTGTGTATGTGAGACTGTCCAGCTTTCCCAACACCATTTATTGAAGACACTGTCTTTCCCCCA
>NW_027678818.1:0-378 GCF_054177405.1 Leptonychotes weddellii
GGTTAAGCGACTGCCTTCGGCTCAGGTCATGATCCTGGAGTCCCGGGATCGAGTCCCGCATCGGGCTCCCTGCTCGGCAGGGAGTCTGCTTCTCCCTCTGACCCTCCTCCCTCTCATGCTCTCTGTCTCTCATTCTCTCTGTCTCAAATAAATAAATAAAATCTTAAAAAAAAAAATTTTTTTCTCCACTAAATGTCATGCAGTTTGGGCTTCTTTGGTTGTCTGCTGGCCTATGAGGAAATGAATCACCAAAATCACCATGGCAAAAGATGAGCCATGAATGTGTCACTCGTGCTTGATATGGCAACTTGCTGTCCTCATATTCTCCAGGTTGTTACATTATATTACACATGATAAAGTTACATTCTCACCAGACAC
>NW_027678819.1:0-378 GCF_054177405.1 Leptonychotes weddellii
ATGTGTACTTCCATTTATTTGTCCATTCATTTAATATATTAATTCCTGGAAGATAAATCAGAAAAAAATATAGGTTATCCCCAATTCTAGAGATTGTCTGATAAAATAATGCAACCTTGTACAAACTTAAGAAACCAGCAGTTTCCTTTCCTGTTCAAAGGTAATGGGTATTTCCATGTGAAAGATCGATAGCTCTTTGCTGTATGGCCTCTGGTTTGCAAATCAGGCTTCTGTTTGATATCGTTTGCTGCAGTGATGAAATGTGGTTATTTCACACCTGCTATTTGTCCCCTACAATCATTGCCACACAGATCCTTTTTTTTATCAAAATACTCTGAGAGAGCTTATAATTAAACGTATCTAGTTTTCCGGTTTCTG
>NW_027678820.1:0-378 GCF_054177405.1 Leptonychotes weddellii
ACCAAATATCTACTATGCATGATTAACAAGGATGGAATAACTCCAAATGCTACAAACTTTGTGACAAAGAAAGTTACATATACCATCTAGACACCAAATAAAACTCTTAGTCATGGAATTGAAATGAGAGTTTTTCCAATTTCATTTCAGTCGGTTCCTATATGCATCTTCAGAAACACTGGATGTGGGCTGATAATAGAAATGGTTGCTTTTTGTGATCCTTAAGGTGATACAAATGAAGAAAACTAAACACATATTAATAGAAAATACTGCAAGAGGGTGATAATAATTACTACATTTAGGTACAGCAAGAAAAAGAATATGCACAATTACGTGATACATTTCCATTTAATACAAAATTAAAAGTAGTCTGAAGGA
>NW_027678821.1:0-378 GCF_054177405.1 Leptonychotes weddellii
ATAAAGGGGCATAAAAAGGAGACATGTATAAATGGAGAGACATAGCTTGCTTTAGTACAGGAAGTCTCTATTCAGGAGAACTTCAGTTCTCCCCAGGTTAACCAGTAAATTCGAGACAACCTCATTAAAATGCCAACAGGATGGTTTGTTTTTTTGGGGGGGGGCACTAAATGATCCAAATATATAGAAGAATATGGAAGATGGAAGAATAACTATAAAAAAATAGAAGAATATATATATATTGAATATATATAGAATGAATGAATATATATAGAATGAATGAATATATATAGAATGAATTTATATAGAAGAATATGGAAGATGGAAGAATAACTATAAAAAATAGAAGACTATATATATTGAATATATATAGAATGA
>NW_027678822.1:0-378 GCF_054177405.1 Leptonychotes weddellii
GTAGCCTGTGAGTTTCTGTACCTGAGATGACTGGCCAACTTAAAATGTCACACACTGTCTGTGAAAGGTTTTCCTCTTTTTGGAACCAACCTCGGAGAGGGGCTCTGTGTGCTCTGTGGGACTTAGTATTGAGAAGCAATGACCAGCGGTGAGAAGGGTGAGAATGAGGTCTGCAGGGCAGAGTAGGGGCCGGGCAGAGCACTAAAGAAAGTATAAAATATAAAGATATGTATATAAATATATATCTATGATTTATACTGATATATGACATATATATATGTGTGTATGTCAGACATAGTATATACACACATGCACACAGCTGAGATGCTCTGTGTCTTTCTCTTTCTTTCCTTTCCAGTTGGGATCTGAGTTGATCAA
>NW_027678823.1:0-378 GCF_054177405.1 Leptonychotes weddellii
CTGTGTACATAACAGAGGCTACTGCACTTGAGTGGGAGCTCTGGGTAGCAGCAGAGCTAAGGTACACTCCTAGGCCGGTACAATAAAATAAAGAGACAACTGAGAAGTGAGATGCACAGGTGGAAAATGCTTTATACTTGCCCTCAGCTGATGAGATTCCAAGTATGGAGGAAACTATCTTAGAGTAAGAGTAAAGGACTCCAACCAGGGGAGCACCCCCCAGCAGCATAGCTGCAAAATACATCACCATGTTATTAGGAAAGGTGTCAGAACAGGCAAGTTGGATCATCTGACTGAGTTCACAGAAGAAGTGGGGAATTTCCACCTTTCTACAGAAGGACAGTTGCAAGACCATTAAGCTTTCTAACAAGGAATGCA
>NW_027678824.1:0-378 GCF_054177405.1 Leptonychotes weddellii
GAGAGAGCACAAGCTGGGGGGGGGTGCAGAGGGGGTGGGAGAGAGACAAGCAGACTCCCCACTGAGCATGGAGCCCGATGTGGGGCTTGTTCTCACAAGCCCAAGATCACGACCAGAGCTGAATCCAAGAGTCAGACACTTAACCGCCTGTGCCACCCAGGCTCCCCGCCACCTTTTTAAAAATCTGTAAGTACTACTCAAACCTAGGGAGATTAAGCCCTGCCTGTGGGATAATTCAAATACCAGGTTTCCTAACCTTCTCCAGGAAGAAGGATATCACAAGTAAGCAAAAGGGGATAGCCTGCACATGAAACAGGCACTTCAGAGGAAACAGTATCTCTAACACGCAGGGCTGGAGTAGAAAGAGCTGTGGCAGAA
>NW_027678825.1:0-7576 GCF_054177405.1 Leptonychotes weddellii
ATCTTCTTTATCCATTCATCTGTTGATGGACATCTTGGCTCTTTCCACAGTTTGGCTATTGTGGACATTGCTGCTATAAACATCGGGGTGCATGTACCCTTTCGGATCCCTACTTTTGTATCTTTGGGGTAAATACCCAGTAGACGCACACCAAATTCTTTACACTAAAATCTAAGTGTTTAGGGTCACCTTGATGGCTCAGTTGGTTAAGCGGCCAACTCTTGATTTCAGCTCAGGTCATGATCTCAGAGTCCTAGGATGGAGCCCTGCATCGGGATCCATGCTCAGCACAGAGTCTGCTTAAGATTCTCTCTCTCTCCCCCTCTGCCCCTCCACCCTAAAATAAATTCATTAAAAAAATAAAATCTAAGTGTTTTTTTAAAAAAAGTTTATCTTAGTTTATACTTACATCTTCATTTTTCAACCAATAAATATGGGCCTACAAAGTGAAAACTTACATATGGTACCAATCAGTAGAGTTAGTCTGTCTTCAAGGGGCTTACAAACTAATGGAACTAATAGACAAGTAGGCCTAACATGACCTAATGCAAATCAATGTGTTTAACATGCCACACTAGAAGTAGAAAAAGGTGTTATGGGAGCATAGAATAGGAAGTGATTCTGCCATAGCAATCAGAGAAGGCTTTATGAATGAAGGGCATTTAAGCTGAACAAGAAGATGAATAGTTTCTTTGGATTTGTTTCTCTCCTTTCACATCTCTAATTGTTTCCTCCTATATGCCATTAGTTAATGGTTGTTAGTTTGCATATGGTTTTAGTTGTAGTGTTTTAAATATAAAGCTGAACACAGCAACCAATATATATTTTGCATTGGAAACGAGGCCCACTGATTTTGATTTTATGAAAAGCATTATGTTTTGCCTCAAGAGAAGTTTCCAACATTGAACTAGTTTATGTTTATTTAAATGAATTAAAAAATTTTCTTAAATAAATCTGAAGAAACGTTATTATGGTTATAGACCAAACACTACTTTATTATTTAAAGACCATGTGTAGTATACTGGAAAAAGAACAGGGATGAACATCATTAGACCATATTCTTTTTTTTCCCCATAATACCAGTATATTATTTACACAGAGACATGATTAAAGATATTATTAGACCATATTCTTATCCATAGTATGTCACTATCTTTGCTGTGGTCTTAGGCAAATCATGTTACCTCTCTGGACCTTAGTTTCTTCACCTAGAAAAGAGTTTGGACTCAGTGATTTCTAATGACTTTTATTTTTATTTTTTTGTCTAAACCCTGTTAAGTGCCATTTATGATTTCAACTGGTTCAATTATTAAAATATTCATCAAGAAAAGGAATGCCTCTTTTTGCAGCTATCTAGACAAATATCCTCTGCAAATACTTTGGCTACAAGGGTAGATTCCAGAAGCTAGTCGCACGAAGTTTACAGAACACAATGTTAGGCTCAAAACGTGCTCATGACAGGCCACATTAGGAAAGAGTGTCCTTAAAATTACATTACTTCATCTCTAACGAGAAATGCCTCATGAGGCCACGGCAGTGGTCAAAACCTTGGCTGAACAATTTTATGATGCATTACTGATAGAAAAGTCATTCCTCAAACTGCAAAACTTGCTCTGAAACACACCCTAATTGAAAACAACAACAACAACAACAACACAGATAAGGCCAGAGTTGCATTCCACAATGGAGAGCCTGAGAAATTTAAATCAAGTGGAAGAAGTTTTGCAAGTGTGAGACAGACTTTAGGGGGAGAGGAGACTCTCCAAAAATATGGCTATGATATTTTAGTCCAAATATAATTCTTTTTTTTTAAAGATTTTATTTATTTTTCAGAGAGAGAGAGAAAGAGAACAAGCAGGGGGAACTGCAGGCAGAGGGAGAAGCAGGCTCCCCGCTAAGCAGGGAGCCCGATGCGAGACTTGATCCCAGGACCCTGGGATCATGATCTGAGCCAAAGGCAGACAATTAACTGACTGAGCCACCCAGGCGTCCCAACAAATATAATTCTTTTTTTAAAAATTTTATTTATTTTTTATTATTAACATATAATGTATTATTTGTTTCAGGGGTACAGGCCTATGATTCATCAGTTTTACACAACACCAAGTGCTCACCAGAACACATACCCTCCCCAATGTCCATCAACCCCCTCCCCTCCAGCAATCCTCAGTTTGTTTCCTGAGATTAACAGTCTCTCATGGTTTGTCTCCCTCTCTGGTTTCATTTTTTTCCTCTCTTCCCCTATGATCATCTGCCTTGTTTCTTAAATTCCACGTATCAGTGAGATCATATCATATGATAATTGTCTTTCTCTGATTGACTTATTTCGCTTAGCATAATACCCCCTAGTTCCATCCACATCATTGCAAATGGCGAGATTTCATTTTTTGATGGCTGCATAATATTCCATCGTATATATATACCACATCTTCTTTATCCATTCATCTGTTGGTGGACATCTTGGCTCTTTCCATAGTTTGGCTATTGTGGACATTGCTGCTATAAACATTGGGGTGCAGGTGTCCCTTCGGGTCACTACATTTGTATCTTTGGGGTAAATACCCAGTAGTGCAATTGCTGGGTCATAGAGTAGCTCTATTTTCAACTTTTTGAGGAACCTCCATACTGTTTTCCAGAGTGGCTGCATCAGCTTGCATTCCCACCAACAGTGTAGGAGGGTTCCCCTTTCTCTGCATCCCTGCCAACATCTGTTGTTTCCTGACTTGTTAATTTTAGCCATTCTGACTGGTTTGAGGTGGTATCTTACTACGGTTTTGATTTGTATTCTTAATGCACAGGAATATAATGGCAACTATATACTATGGTTGTGAAATTTGAACCTGTCAAAGGCTCAGTAACCTTGAAGAATGAAACGGGGCACATCTTCCTGACTATAAAACATGTTGTAAATCATTACCATTTTTTATTCTGGCTCCTTGCACATGGAGGTCATGCTGTGAGCTGCAGGAGGAGGGATGTAGCAGTGACCTTTTCAAATATTCCAACTTACTGGCCAAGTGTCTGTACTGATTGATTTTCATCACCCTTTTAAGAGTGCATCTCTAACTCCTAGTTCCAAATGCCTGCCTAAAGTTCAGCTAAACATTGCAGTAAGATCCAAGCTATGTGGATTTCACTAAAGTGTGAAGTGTGAGGCAACACAGAGTTATGGACCAGAAAGTTTAGTAGCTTGGGATGAGTTTTGTGCTAATTTCATTATTAAAAAGTATCACTGGGGCACCTGGGTGGCCCAGTTGTTAAGTGTCTGCCTTCAGCTCAGGTCATGATCCCAGGGTCCTGGGATTGTGCCCTGCATTGGGCTCCCTGTTCAGCAGGAAGTCTGCTTCTCCCTCTCCCATTCCCCTTGCTTGTGTTCCCTCTCTCACTGTCTCTCTGTCAAACAAATAAATAAAATCTTTAAAAAAATAAAAATAAAAAGCATCACTGAGAAATCTCTGGAAGATTTTTTTGTTCTCAATTATTCTTTTTTAAAACCAGTCTTTAAAATGAATATAGGTAGAGTGAAGCAGGACTAATGTCTTGGGCTGAGGTTTGAGTATGGGATTCTACAGCAATGTCTGACAGAAATTTAATGTGAACCATACAAATAATTTAAACTTGCCCAGTAGTCTGATTCTTAAAAAGTAAAAAGAAATAGGTAAAATTAAATGTAATATTTTATCTAACCCAATATATCTAAAGTACAATCATTTCAACTTGTAATCGATATAAAAACCATTGAGGCATTTTATGCTTTTTCAAATGAAGTCTTCAAAATCCAGTGTGTATTTCACACTCACAGCCCATATCAATTTTTTAAAAGATTTTATTTATTTATTTATTTATTTATTTATTTATTTATTTATTTATTTATTTGAGAGACAGCAGCAGAGGGAGAGGGAGAAGCAGTGGGGCCCAATCCCAGGACCCCAGGATCATGACCTGAGCCAAACGCAGATGCTTAACTGGCTGAGACACCCAGGTGCCCCTGCCCATCTCAATTTTTTTTTTTTCCCTAGCTACATTTCGTGTACTTGGTATCTAGTTTTATGCACCATCTTAAGTAATGCTGCATTAGACGGTAATACCTTTAATATCTGGGTCTTGTAGACCCAAAGTTATGGAAACTGATTTTTCCTCCTCCTCCTACTCCATCCCTGAGTTTTTATTGCAATTTTTGAAATATAATTTAGAAAATTTATGGCAGGGGATATTAAGCCAGTGCATTAAACTCCTTCTAGGACAACCAAAAATGTCAATCTCTGCAGGCTAAAAAACAGAAGATTTTGAACTAGGTAATAAAGTGTTTTTTAAAAAATGAGTCATAGATAAAAGACAAGAGATCAGTCTGAAACTCAAAGAGGGTTCCTTTTCCTCTACATCCTCACCAATACTTGTTGTTTCTTGTGTATTTGATTTTAGCCACTCTGACAGGTGTCAGGTGATATAATAGTTTTGATTTGCATTTTCCTAATGAGTGATATTGAGCACCTTTTCATGTGTCTGTTGGCCATCTGTATGTCTTCTGTGTAGAAATGTCTGTTCATGTCTTCTGCCTATTTTTTAATTGGATTATTTGGTTTTTGGTGTTGAGTTGTGTTCTTTATATATTTTAGATACTAACCTTTTATCAGATATGTCATTTGCAAATATCTTCTCCCATTCAGTAGGTTGTCTTTTAGTTTTGTGGATTGTTTCCTTTGCTGTGCAGAAGGTTTTTGTTTTGATATAGTCCCAATAATTTATTTTTGCTTTTGTTTCCTTTGTCTCAGGAGACATATCTAGAAAAATGTTGTCACAGCCAATGGCAGAGAAATCAATGCCTATATTCTCTTCTAGGATTTTTATGTTTTCAGGTTTCACACTTAGGTCCTTAATCCATTTTTTAAAAAGATCTTATTTATTTATTTATTTGAGAGAGAGAGAGCAAGTGAGCATGAGCGGGGCGGGGGCAGAGGGAGAGGGTGAAGCAGACTCCCTGCTGAGCAGGGAGCCTGACGCAGGACTGGATCCCAGGACCCTGGGATCATGACCTGGGCTGACGGCAGACGCTTAACTGACTAAGCCACTCAGTGGCCCCTAGGTCCTTAATCCATTTTTAATTTTGTGTTTGGTGCAAGACAGTGGTCCAGTTTCACTCTTTTGCATGTAGCTATCCAGTTTTCCCAACACCATTTGTTGTAGAGACTGTTTTTTTCCCTATGGCATATTCTTGCCTCCTTTGTTGTATTTGTTGTAGATTAATTGACCATATAATTGCGGATTTCCAGGCTCTATATTCTTCTGTTCCATTGATCTATGTGTCTGCTTTTGTGCCAGTACCATACTGTTTTGATGACTACACCTCTGTAATATAACTTAAAGTCTGGGATTATGATGCCTCCATCTTTGTTTTTCTTTTCCAAGATTGCTTTGGCTATTTGAGGTCTTTTGTGGTTCCATACAAATTTTAAGATTGTTTTTTATAGTTGTGAAAAACGCTGTTGGCATTTTGATAGGGCCTGCAGTAAATGTGTAGATTGCTTTGGGTAGTATAGACATTTTAACAATATTTGTTCTTCCAATCTATGAACATGAAATATCTTTCCATTTCTTTGTGTCACCTTCAAATTTTTTCATCAATGTTTTATAGTTTTCAGAATACAGGTCTTTCACCTCTTTGGTTAGGTGTATTTCTAGGCATTTTATTATCTTATTATATTATCTCAATTGTAAATGGGGTTATTCTCTTAATTTCTCTTTTTGCTTCCTTAATTAGTGTATAGAAATGCAACGGATTTATGTACATTGATTTTGTATCCTGTGACTTTACTAAATTCGTTTGTAAGTTTCTAATAGTTTTTTTTTTTTGGTGGAATCTTTCAGGTTTTCTATACAGAGTATCATGTCATCTGCAAATAGTAAAAGATTTACTTCTTCTTTACCAATCTGGATGTCTTTTATTCCTTTTCCTTGTTTGACTGCTGTGGCTAAAACGTCCAGTATTATGTTAAATAAAAGTGGTGAGAGAGGACATCCTTGTCTTGTTCCTAACCATAGAGGAAAAGTTCTGTTTTTCACCATTGACTATGATGTTAGCTGTGGGTTTTTCATATATGGCCTTTATTATGTTGAGGTATGTTCCCTCTAAGCCTACTTTGCTAAGGGTTTTTATCATGAGTAGATGTTGTACTTTGTCAAATGCTTTTTCTCCATCTACTGAAATGAGCATATGGTTCTTATCCTTTCCCTTATCAATCACCATTGATTGATTTGTGAATATTGAACTGCCCCTGCAACCCAAGAATAAATCTCACTTGATTGTGTTGAATGATTTTTTAATGTATTGTTGGACTGATTTGCTAATATTTTGTTGAGGATTTTTGCATCTATGTTCATCAGGGATATTGGCCTGTAGTTCTCTTCTTTTGTGGAGTTTTTATCTGGTTTTAGTATCAGGGTAACGCTGGCCTCACAGAATGAATTTGGAAGTTTTCCTTCCTTTTCAATTTTTTGGAATAGTTTGAGAAGAATAGGTATTAACTCTTCTTTAAAAGTTTGGTAGAATTTGCCTGTGAAGCCATCTGGTCATGGACTTTGTTGGGAGGGTTTTTTTTTTTATTTTAATTATTATTATTGCTGATTCAATTTCATTGCTGGTAATTAGTCTGTTCAAATTTTCTATTCCTGATTAGTTTTAAAAGGTTGTATTTTTTTAGGAATTTATCCATTTCTTTTAGGTTGCCTAATTTGTTGGCATATAATTTTTAAAAATATTCTCTTGGAATCTTTTGTATTTCTCTGGTGTTGGTTGTTATTTTTCCTCTGTCATTTCTGAGTCCTCTCTCTTCTTCATCTTTTTTTTTGGTGAATCTTGCTAAGGTTTATCAATTTTCTTGATCTTTTCAAAGAACCAGCCCTGATCTGTTCTATTGGTTTTTTTTATAGTCTTTATTTCATTTATTTCTGCTCTAATCTTTATTTCCTTCCTTCTACCTGCTTTCAGTTTTGCTTATTATCTTTTTCTAGCTTCTTTGGTGTAAGGTTAGATTGTTTATTTAAGATTTTTCTTGCTTCATGTCCACAATAGCCAAACTATGGAAAGAGCCTAGATGTCCATCAACAGATGAATGGATAAAGAAGATGTGGTATATATATACAATGGAATATTATGCAGCCATCAAAAAAACGAAATCTTGCCATTTGCAATGACGTGGATGGAACTAGAGAGTATTATGCTAAGCGAAATAAGTCAATCAGAGAAAGACAATTATCACATGATATCACTGATATGTGGAATTTGACAAACAAGGCAGAGGATCATAGGGGAAGAGAGGAAAAAATGAAACAAGACAAAACCAGAGAGGGGGACAAACCATAAGAGACTCAATCTCAGGAAACAAACTGAGGGTTGCTGGAGTGGACGGGGGTGGGAGGGATGGGGTGGCTGAGTGATGGACATTGGGGAGGGTATGTGTTATGGTGAGCGCTGTGAATTGTGTAAGACTGATGAATCACAGACCTGTACCCATGAAACAAATAGTACATTATATGTTAAGAAAGGAAGGAAGGAAGAAAGAAAGAAAGAAAAAAAAAA
>NW_027678826.1:0-378 GCF_054177405.1 Leptonychotes weddellii
TAATGACAACACAAAAATAGTTGCAAAACCATCTATGGTTTCTGTATGATTGAAAATTGGCAAGACATCAAGCATAGCAATTTGCTTATTTTTCTTTTTTTAATTGAAGTATAATTAACATACAGGGTTCTATTAGTTTCAGGTGTAGAGTATAGAGATTCAGCATACATCACCCATGTCCCTCACGACGAGTGTCCTCTTGATCCCCTGCTTCTGGGGCACCCCTCCTCCCCCTCGCCGCCCCTCTGACCATCAGTCTGTTCTCATATCAAACATAACAGTTCAATCATTGCACGTGAGCAGTGCTGGGTGGGGGCAGTTTGGGATGAGCGTTAAAGACATACAAATTCATGGGTTCTATAAATATTTTTTTTTAAA
>NW_027678827.1:0-378 GCF_054177405.1 Leptonychotes weddellii
CTCTGAAACACTGAGGTGCCTGGGTGGCTCAGTCAGTTAAGCATCTGCCTTCAACTCAGGTCATGATCCCAGTGTGGGGCTCCTTACTCGGGGAGCAGCCTACTTCTCCTTCTCTGCCTTCCCCACACCCCCACTCGCACTCGCTCTCTCTCATGCTCTTTCTCTCTCTCAAATGAATTAATGAATGAATGAATAAATTAAAAAAAATTAATGAAAACTATAACACTGATGAAAGAAACTGAAGACAACACAAAGAAATGGAAAGACATTCTGCTCATGGATCAGAAGAACAAACATTGCTAAAATGTCTATACTAGGGGGCGGAGCAAGATGGCGGAGGAGTAGGAGACCTGGATTTCGTCTCCTCTCAGGAATTCA
>NW_027678828.1:0-378 GCF_054177405.1 Leptonychotes weddellii
CCAGCAGCAGGGGGCATCAGAACTCCACGGATATTAAAAGATGATTGACAGAGGACAAGAATATCAGAAGAGATTGAGGAGGGTATGAGAGAGAAATAGGACACAGAGAAAAGGGGTGAGACCCCCTCCCTGTAACTTGAAATTAGGAAGAACGGTGAATGGATCTCCCTCTGGGATCCTGTGGTATGGATAGCTCCCCCGGGGCATCCTCCTGTCCGACAGAAACACTGGAAGTGTGGAAGTAGTTGTTTTAAATGATATCAAAGACTTTCACAAAGAGAAGGAGTCCAAGAGACAAGGCCCGTGCTTGGCCACCCGGTGCACACGTTGGCAGAACTTATTCGGTTACACAAGGCGCATCTAACCGGAACAAGCTTA
>NW_027678829.1:0-378 GCF_054177405.1 Leptonychotes weddellii
CTTCGGCTCAGGTCATGATCCTGGAGTCCCGGGATCCAGTCCCACATCAGGCTCTCTGCTCAGCAGGGAGTCTGCTTCTCCCTCTGACCCTCCTCCCTCTCATGCTCTCTGTCTCTCATTCTCTCTCTCGCAAATAAATAAAATCTTAAAAAAAAAAAAAAGAAAGTGGAATGAGGTGTCTGGGGTAAGGGTGTCTGGGGATTCTTGCAACTTTTCTGCATGTTGAAATTGTTTCAAAATAAAATTATTTTTTGAAAAGCAGGAATGGGGGCACCTAGGTGGCTCAGTCGGTTAAGCGTCTGCCTTTGGCTCAGATCATGATCTCAGGGTCCTGGGATCGAGCCCCGAGTTGGATTCCCTCTTCAGCGGAGAGTAGGC
>NW_027678830.1:0-378 GCF_054177405.1 Leptonychotes weddellii
AGGGAGGGTGGGGTAAGGATCAGGAACTATTCAAAATGAGGCTGGTGTAGGCTGGCAAACACACCACTGATAGCTTCATATCTGTTAGAACAAAATCCATAGGAAATGCTGATTAAATAAACATCCCCCCTCCCCACCCCCTCCAGGTCTGTCGTTAAGATGAAGCAGCTTCAATTGTGTGAGTTGACTGGTTTTATTTATTTCTTTTTTTCTTTTTTTATTCTTATGTTAATCCCCATACATTACATCATTAGTTTTAGATGAAGTGTTCCATGATTCATTGTTTGTGCATAACACCCAGTGCTCCATGCAGAATGTGCCCTCCTC
This sequence comes from Leptonychotes weddellii, assembly GCF_054177405.1. Lineage (NCBI taxonomy): Eukaryota > Metazoa > Chordata > Mammalia > Carnivora > Phocidae > Leptonychotes > Leptonychotes weddellii. The sequence goes on from NW_027678830.1 coordinate 328, forward strand.
AATACCCATCACCAGGCTAACCCATCCTTCCACCCCCCTCCCCTCTAGAAC
>NW_027678831.1:0-378 GCF_054177405.1 Leptonychotes weddellii
ATCTCTTGTTGATTACGTGGCTTCTCTTCTGAACAGAATTGTTCTGTGATCATTTGCTTTACTGAGCTGCTGTTCAGACCCAGTTAGGAAGCAAAGAAAAATGGACAGCCGTAAATGTTGAAAAGTGGGAAGAGAAGCTCAGAGGTCCCTTGGGGTGCAGCCTGTGGACGAGTACCAGCTCTCCCCCAGCTCTGGGGAGCGGAGCAGGCTTGGCGGCTGGTGCCCACCCCCCCACCCCGCCCGGCCTCTGGGCCCGGTGCAGCCACTGGGAATATCTGGACCAAGGCTGCTCCTCTCCCAGTGGCCACTGGTTTCTCTGTATTAACTGGGTCTGGGTATCCTTGTCTCCAGTTACGTGCTGGGCCACACGTTTCATTC
>NW_027678832.1:0-378 GCF_054177405.1 Leptonychotes weddellii
ATTATTGCACCACTGAGGGCAGATGATTTTTTCTTTCCCTGTCCATGAAGAGGGATGGCATTTGAAGATGAAAGAAAATAAACAGGGGCGCCTGGGTGGCTCAGTTGGTTAAGCGACTGCCTTCGGCTCAGGTCATGATCCTGGAGTCCCGGGATCGAGTCCCGGGATCGAGTCCCGCAAGTCCCGCAAGTCCCGCATCGGACTCCCTGCTCAGCAGGGAGTCTGCTTCTCCCTCTGATCCTCCCCCCTCTCATGCTCTCTCCCTCTGTCTCATTCTCTCTCTCAAATAAATAAATAAAATCTTAAAAAAAAAATAAAATAAACAGCTTTAATTCCTTCCTAACTTATAATCTCATTCTGCTTTACTGGAAAACTCCA
>NW_027678833.1:0-378 GCF_054177405.1 Leptonychotes weddellii
TTGTAACACCCTTAAAAAATATCTCCATAATATTTTGGAAAATATTATCTACACTGTGTGGTCAACCAAATGGCATCATTGTTGTTGAATGATAGACCCATAAAAAGTCAGGCACATTTCAGTCCAGTGGAGACAAGACAGCATTCTAATCTTAATAAAGATTTCCGTTAAGCCAGATATTTTAAAATTAAAAGGAGGAGTGGAGGGGAACCTGGGTGGCTCAATTGGTTGAGCAACTGCCTTCGGCTCAGGTCATGATCCTGGAGTCCCGGGATCGAGTCCCGCATGGGGCTCCCAGCTCAGCGGGGAGTCTGCTTCTCCCTCTGACCCTCCCCCCTCTCATGCTCGCTCTCTCTCATTCTCTCTCTCTCAAATAAA
>NW_027678834.1:0-378 GCF_054177405.1 Leptonychotes weddellii
TATGAATGAGGTATGAGGTACAGGGATTCTTTATGAAGTGAGGAAAATGTTCTGGAATTAAGATATTAGTGATAATAGCACAACTTTATGAATATACTAAAAACTACTGAAATAGTTTACTTAAGTATATAGCTAAGTATGCTAAATTGTATACTTTAATAGGAAGAATTTTATTTTTGTAAGTTGTATCTTAATTTTTAAAAATGTCTTATGTGAACACAATTTTAAGAGTAAAGAATTTTGTCAAGGTATATCAGAAAAAGCAACAAAAATAAATAATATTTGATATGGCCTTGACATCATTAGATGAGCCAGATAATGCTGTAGTTACAACAAGTAAATGAAGGAAGTAAATAGTAAGTCTTTTATTATCTGGAA
>NW_027678835.1:0-378 GCF_054177405.1 Leptonychotes weddellii
TCAGGGCAGCCCCCGGGGTGGAAACCCAGAGCCGTGGGGTCGCGCCTGCGAACTGGGAGCGGCTGGCAGTTTTAGAAGCACAAAGGGCAGAGACGTGCCCCGACCTGGAGGCAGGACTGGGAGCGCTGTGGTTGTCCAGCACAACCCAGGACGCTGCAGTTTACAGCAGCACGGACAGAAACGGAGACAGTGTGGCCTGGCGAACTCATTGAAGAACAGACTGCGGTCTCTCTGCTCTGAGGCAGAGGGTTAGAAACGGTCTCTTCTGCTCTGACTCGCGGAAGAGACGTGGAAAGCCGCCAGAGAACAAAAGCCCCAAAGACTGATTCCAGCTGAGCCCATTTCCCGCCACAGGGGCGCAGGGCAACTCGGCCCAAA
>NW_027678836.1:0-14691 GCF_054177405.1 Leptonychotes weddellii
AAATTTAGGGAGTGAGGTCACTTCAGGAACTCCCTGATTAAGGCTGTCAAGGTAGTGTCCAAGTTATTCAATGCAAGTGTTTTAATAGTGGAAATCATTTGTGGGAAGAAACTAAAAGAGTTTAGGCTGGCAACTTCTGATTAATATACTAGCAAGTGATATGTGCTAATTTTGCCTCAAATGTCAGCTCTGGGCTGCTGTCTGGCTGTCTCTCTGGATGCCTATCACTCTTCCCTACTGGTCGCACTTTCTTAGAAGTTCTGTTTTCCATATATGAAACACACAGGGGCTTTCTAAGAGTCAAGCCTGGAAACCCCATTGCTAGCCTGGCACCTGGGCAGTATGTCCTTCCCAAATGGGTTATAAAAGTACAAATGCTGCAGATTTCCATTTTAGATTTTAACTCTTCATATATATGCTCCAAATTTCTAAGCTACTCAATGCTCCGCCTCCCAAGCATCATGAAAAGTAGATTCCTTAGTGCAAAGCACTTTTACTATCGATTCATCTGATTACAAGCAATTGTCTATTTTACAGGGAGAGAAAGACACCAACCCCACTGGATGTCACTTTTGCTTAGCACACACAGGAAAGCATGACAAGTTGAGACAAGCTTTGATTCTCCAAAAAGAAAAATTATGAGAGGCATTGTGCAAAGTATCTGAAAATCAGATTATGAGAACCTGGTTGGGCAGTGGGAGTTACAAAGAAGAGTTGAATACAATGTAGTTTTAGGCAACAAGATATCACAAGGAGATAATCAAAAAGAAGTTTCCATTATTGGCCCTGTGTTAAAAAAAAATCCTTAATTTTGTTCCTAAGGGCAAAAGCGTGCAGAACTGAGAGGAGGAAGGCTGGGGACTAAGAGCAGGTTAGCTCAGGAAGATGAGCTTTAGCAATCTTTGCCAGTTTGTTAGCACTGCTCAGAATTAATCTTGTTCTCAAGGAGGTATTTATGTTGTTACAGGCTCCATCCCTTTTATGGATATGTCTTAAAAATAAAGATTGAATACCGAAAACTGCAGTCAAGATAATACTGGGCTCAAGAGTTGGTAATGTTTAGTACCTGCTTTGGGGGGAGATGTAAATAAATTGTAATATTTGCAAAACAAAAATAAACAAAAAAGATACGGGAATGTTTGCAGTGTCTTTACTTCTCCTGTATGATTTCTTAATCTGTATAATGAGCCCAAAACCACATGGAAGAGAGCTCAGGATTAATCTAGAGGATTGAGTTAGCCCTGTGAGCCAGGGTAAGACCACTGATCACTCAGCAGACGCTTCTCAACCAATCTAGGGGGCGGGCTGGCTAACACACAGGCTAACACACAGGAAGAGGTGGAGGTCACCCTAACTGCAGAGTATTAGGGTCTCTGTTTCCCCATCTGACACCGAGCAATAGCAAGTAAAGCAAGGCTCTAATCTACTACTGCTGCTATGACCTAAGCTACTTACACAAACATCAATCATAAGAGAAATGTAAGTAAGTCACCTTTCAGAAATAAGTGGATCAAAAAAGAGGGTAAATACCTCTCTGAAAAATCAAAATGGCCCTGACTCCATCGTGCAGCTCTGTCCATGCTGAGCAAAGGAGGGGAACCGCTGGGCTCTACTTTGAAGGAGATACGTGGGACAACAGGGTCCAGAGTATATGTGTCTGCAAGTATGCTGGCCAATATTCACAATAGGAAGAACCAGAGAACGACGGCCACCGGGGGAAAGTGGATGAACACACTAAGGTATATCCGCATAATGGGACAGAATGGACTATTCACCTTAAAAATGAATTAGAACAACGTGCAACAATACAGATGAACTGTAGCATCATAATATTAAGTGAAAAGAGTAAGTTCCACAAGGTATTGAGCCTTTTATTGTAGTGTTTAAAAAACTGAAATCACAGTAATAATAATAAATGGAATATCTACAGGTGTAATAAAAGAATCTAAAAAGAAAAGAAAATGTGGAGTCCTGGCTTCAAAGTGATAGTTATGTTGTAGGAGTGGGGGTAGGTGGGGAAGCACCATGGGTACATGTGGTTGTCTTGGTCCCACCTTTTGTTTTTCGTGGTTTTGTGGGTGCATATTATATTAATGAAGATATTTAACTACATAAAGGCAGGCTATGAGTAAAATAATAATGAGAATATGTCATGAAACAAATACTATGATTAATGTAATTGTGTGTACCTAAGAAAGGGACAATACACACACTTACACACACACAAATATGTGGGTCTGCGTGTACACGTGTATTTTTGAGAGACAGAGACAGAGAAGAATTTCTGAAATAAACAAATGCAAATACCACAGGGTAGAGAGAAATTGGTTCGTTTTCTACTTTGAAAGTCCTAACCCACCTCATTGCAAAGGAGCAGCCTGTGTTTTGAAACCTAATTTCACTGGGTCATGCAGCTCATTTGCAGCTGATCACCAGAATTCTACCAGATTTTTATTTAAGATGATTTAAGAACATCTCCTTTCTTCACAATATGACTATCACATACACTCTTTTAAATAATACTTGTATTTTGGCCAAAAGCAAATTATAATCAGCTTCACTGTAATTACCATCTTTGACCTACCTCTCTCATACTATTTTACTTCTATTTCTAGTCGTCAAACATATTTCAATGAGATTTTTTTTTCCTGAACAGCAATTAATGAGAAACATTAAAATAAAATATATTTCATTCAATGTTCCTAAATATTTATTGATTTACTAGTTTTTTTTTTTAGATTTTATTTATTTATTTGACACAGAGAGAGAGAGAGAGGGAGCACAAGCAGGTGATGCAGCAGGCAGAGGGAGAGAGAGAAGCAGACTTCCTGCTGAGCAGGGAGCCTGATATGGGGCTCAATCCCAGGACCCGGGAATCATGACCTGAGCTGAAGGCAGACGCTTAACCAACTGAGCCACCCAGGTGCCCCTAAAGTAATAGTTTAAGTGTAATTCTGCTCAAACCCCAGATTTTTATTTCACACTGGATAAGGATTAGATTTGCATATATTGTCTGCATGGCGGCATGGAACATGCACATGCTGAGTGTTCCAGGGACAGAGGTTGCAATGCCCCAGGACCAGGGTCTAACAGGTTGTAATGCACTGTTCCAGTCAACCAGGAGGGAGACAGTAGTTCTGCTATAGGAATTTGTTGAGAGCTTCACAAAGAAAGTAACTGAGCCTGTTTTTCACCTTCTTCTGTTTTTAATTTTTTTAACAAATAATACATTTACATGGTTAAAAGTCAAAAACTTATGCTAGAACACTCATTGAGAAGTCTCTCTCTCTCTTTTTTAAGATTGTATTTATCTATTTGACAGAGAGAGACAGCGAGAGAGGGAACACAAGCAGGGGGAGTGGGAGAGGGGGAAGCAGGCTTCCTGCTGAGCAGGGAGCACGATGCGGGGCTCAATCCCAGGACCTTGGGATCATGACCCGAGTCGAAGGCAGACGCCCAACGACTGAGCCACCCAGGTGCCCAGAGAAGTCTCTTTTCCATCATTTTCTCCCCCAAAATATTTTCACCCTCAAAATATTTAATGATTCATATTTTCTAATATCCTTCCATGAACATTCTATGCATACACAGGCAAACACATGCACACACAAATACATTCTGTGTAAATGAAAATGTTTTACAACTTGCTTTTGCCATGTAACAATATGTCTTAATCATACTTCCAAATCAATATATAAAGTGTCCACAATGTCTTTTTAAGGATGAATAGTTTCTAACTCATAATTTAATAGGTTTACTGTCATGTATATGTTACTATATTTTCCTATTACAAAAAGACAGGAGGGATAATCTTCTATCATTTCTTGATTGAGTACAGTTAGGCTAAATACTTTGAATTAAAATTTATGGGTTAAATGTTAAATACATTTGTAATTTTGACAGGTAATTCTAAATTACTCTCTACAGAGGTCGTGCCAATTTTATACTTTTATCAGGAATTTATGAGAGTATCTCTTTCCCAAAACCTTCACTAATGCAGTTTTACATTAGAATTTTGCTCTTATCAAAGTTTATAGGTAGAAATGATATTCCATAGTGTTATTGTGTACTTTCTTCTTCTAAGTAAGGGTAAGTGTGTTTTAGTGTATTTAACAGTCACTGGTATTTCCCTTGTCAATGGACAGTTCATGTCCTTGAACATTTTTATTGGATATTTTCTTACTCATCTGTAGAACTGATGTATTAGAAAAATTGGTCTTTGTCTTACAAGTTGCAATTTTTTTCAGTTTATTATTGTCTTTTATTCTTGCTTGTAGCAGTTTTTTCTTCTTTTACTGCCATGCAATTTATATTTTATGTAGATGAAATTACTGATCTATACCTCCATAGCTTTAGGTAGGGTAACATACTAAATAATGCTTTTTCAGATCTAAGACATTATAAAAATTCTCATGATTGTTTTTAACCCCACTGTTTCTTCTGTTCATACTTATTATCTTTGGTTCATTTAAGATGAATCTTCAGTTCTAAAGTCATGGTGAATAGGTTATTTTAGCATAGTGGTATGGAGTAAATTTTCATTTTAATGAACAAAAACTAGAGCAAAAATCCATTGACTAAATATCTAATATATCACTCATGAAAGGCAGTAAAACATATGTTAGAGAGAAAGGTTAAGTTTTTCAAGAATTAGCCCCTGTGGGCTAACCTTCCTAAAGGTTCTATGGAAAACTGCTACATCTGAGTGCTTAAAATGGTCAATCCTGGTAGAGGGCTGAGATGGTGGATCTGGGCTGGAGCCCGTGAACTGTAGGTCATACATTTGCAATCTCAAGGCTTAGACCACTGAACCCTGATGACACAGAGGGAAGGTTTCCCATTCATGAAGACTGAAGTGTAGAAACAGGCCTGGAGGTCAAGGTTCCAATTTTTTCAGCCTTGATCATATCAGAGGAGAGAGACCATGCTATTTCCAACCACCCAAACTCCAAAGCCAGTGCTAAGATCATTGAACTGGTTCTAATTCTGCCTTTGCTGGATTTCAGGGCACTACCACATAATGCAACAAGTAAAGAGAGAACCATAATCCTGTTGCTGCTGCTGACTCCATGAGCTTCCTCCTGTAAATGCAATCTGTGGGCTGGGTTATGTGCTGTCAGGTCATCCTCTTGTGTTCCTTCAATGGCTCTGGCTGAGTGAAAACTCAAGAAAATCTAGAAGGGTAGACTCCTGGTTCTGTAGTTTCTAACCCACCTAACTTCGACAAAGTTATTTAGCTTCTCTGTGCCTCAGTTTCCTCATCTGTACAGTGGGTTGATGATAGCAACCAACCTCACACCACTGTGTGATGATTTAATAAGAAAACCCACTTATGGTGGTGTTGTCTATAATATATTAAATGCTCCATAAACATTAGCTTTTATTAACATACTTTGGTGTGATCTATACTCTGTCAGCAGTCAGACAAGAAAAATAAATAAAATACAATGTAATAAGTGATGTGATAGAGGAATAACTTATTTGTTATGGGGCAGAAAGCAGGCTTGAGTTTATCAGACTGGGCTTTCTTATTTAAGGGAGAGAGAATCTGTTTTTTAATTATAATGCTGTAGATTTCTTTTAAAAAGGATTTGAAAATGATACTTCTGTGGTTTCTAAATTGATGACCTAAAAAGTTTTATGTGTTTCCAATATTTACAATCTGCCTACTTAAGTATCAATTTTAATATGTAGTTTTTCTTTTGGACAACAGTCAATGAGTTTATTATTTATTTTAAAGTTAATACGCTTTTGGTAATATGAGTAAAAGAAAGCATTTTTCAGTTTGGGACAGAAGTTTATTTTCCACGGTTTATCAAAGCAGAGTTGGAACAGCAACTAAAGATACTGTGCCAACAAGTTTCATGATTTTGTGAGCATAAATATATTTGTTGTCACATATCTCCAACAACTAAATGCTGTGGTAATGGAACAAAGCTGAAGACTTCTTCAGAATAAGTTGCAAACAACTATTTGACATATAAAGAGCCACTGAAGGGAAGCTTCCCAATACAATGATGTTATTTTCCTGCCTTCCATTTAAGCCAGGAAAGAATAACTGCAGCGAAGAATGTTAAAGAAGGTATAGTCTGAAAGAGGGAGGTCATGCAAGGACGTCTGGCACCTAATTGTGCTTTCTCCAAGTGGACCAAAATTCAAAATAACATTTTATCATAAAAATAAAAAATTCTGGACAGCATTCTAATATACAATTTCACATTATATTGATGTGTGCTACTTTCCTTCCTCATTTAAATTAAATGGATATTTGGAAGAATGAATCTCTGAATATAGTAACTGAAGAAAACTTCTCTTTGGATGTGAAGAAATAGTTTACTCCACCAACAAATCATTTTCTCCACTGTACAACAGAATGAGGAAAAGATTCTGGAGCCAAACTGGCCCAGGAGAAATGACTTGACTTCAGTAGGCCTGAGAGGCTTAACTGAATCTGAGACCCTAAATGAGTGAAGGGGGAAAATAACGGATTCTCCTTTAGACAGACAGACAGACAGACAGACACACACACACACACACACACACACAGAAATGAGCATTCCTTTATGTTCTGGGCTCAGATTCTCAGATAGGAGAATCCACCCAAACAATGATATAAAACAAAAAGAAGTCTCAATACAGATACTTGGTCATGTGTTTCAGACATTAACTCAAGAGATGAATGCTGCCCCACCATTTTTTCTCACTTTATTATAAACTATATATGTTGAAACTTAAATTTTCAGCAGAACAAGCCTTTCAGGATACGATTTTAGCTATGAAGATATTCCAGTGAACAAGCAGAAGACAGTAATTTCTTTTAAATAGAGAGGGAAGGTCCCTGACTCCATAAGTATTACTTGCAGATGAGCAAAGAGGAGTAATGACACAAAGATCTAAAAATGCCAAACTGCACTTACTACTTATGCTCTTTGTCTTTGAATGGTAACCAGAGCAAAATAAGATTATTAAGGAAATGAAAAAAAAAATCAGGTCAAGGAAAAATTCCCATAACATGGGACACTGCCCTCTTTCCAAATACAATTTTAACTCTGGCCCTACATTTTACCTTTCTTTTTGGACACTCAACCCAAGTCAAGGAAATTAAATTATTATCCACCATACTCCCAATTACTCAACATACATTTTTAGGAGCTTGCAATAGATATAGCAGGAACAGTTCCAGGCTTGAGGACATGGCAATAAACAAGACAGAGTTTTTGCCCTCAAGGATCTTACCCAAGTGTTGGGAGTGAGATGGTCAACCAACAGATATCCACCAAAAGAAGAGTAACACAATTTTTTAAAGTTAATGACCTCACTTTGCTGCCCACCATTTCCCCCAAATGACTCAGATTCAAAACAGTGGTTAGCTTTCTTATTTCTGAACAAACCCAGAAACTTAGGCTGAAAAAGACTTTAGAAAATTTCATTGCCGTATGAACAGAAATCTAATATGCGCCATAAGAGAAACAGAAAGGTCATCATTTTCATGTAAATCTTCCAATACTACTATATTTTATGTTCACATTGTAAGCTACATGGAAAACTAAAATATCTTACCTTTGACAGTTGGTCAAAAGTAATTGCTATGGTGACATTTTTATTTAGGGCAAATACTAACTTTAAATTTATGTCAACAGTTTTACACTGACACCATATAAACCATACATAAACTCACTATAATTCAAAGCTGTCACTGAGTGCAGCAATAGTTTACAGTCTTTCCAGATACATCATGCTACCAATTACAATAAATAGTTTTATGTAAGGAAATACCACTTGATCTTTTACATAAAAGAACACTATTACTTAAGGAAAATTGGTAATCGTTACTTTTAAGACATATCCAAATAAATATGACTTACACACAAAGTAAAGGCTTCATAAAACCTTTAGTTTTCAAATTCTAATCACCACTTCTTCCAATTCTACTATTCCCCACCAATCCCAAATATTAAATCACATAATTCTTTCTGGGCAATGGCTAAGTGGATGTGGCTGCCTGGGCAGGAAGTAAGGAAGGAGAGGACTGGATTCAGGCTCTGGGTGGCGCCTACATTACGTCGACAGCCCCCTTTACTAAAGAACATAGACAAGTGTGAATAAAGGGTTGCACTGTCTCCCTCCAAACTCTGCCTTGGCTCTATATGTTGTTTTGATGAAATGTGATGTGGAAAAGGCTCATTCTATTTTCAACTAAGAAGAAATACATTGTCTGATGATTAATGGAAATGTCACAACCACTTTCATCAGTCAGTGGCTGTGCCTTCTCACCTACTATCAAACACTGTCTTTGTTCCTAAGTCTACCACCCTTGGATCTAGTCTAGATAGTATTTCAGAAGTAAAAAGTGAAGCACAATGACAAAAGGTTGAGCCATACAGAATTAACCCCCAAAGAGGCCAGGAAGGAAAATACACGCAGTAGCAAGGATACAGCAGCTTAACCCAGACCTTCTGCAAGTCCCCATCTCACTGGTCCAACTCCTGGGCTCACTTAATTTTCCCATCTTCCAAGTATTTTTCTTAACCTTTCCAATGTAAGCAGACTTTGGTTATCAATATTATATTTAAATGGCATAAGCTGTACAGACATTCTTCCTAGGAGTTTCAGAGAGAATTTATTGGGTCTTTAATATAATTAGCCACACTTTATTACCTTTTCTTTTGTGGAAGCATGAAATTAAGTTGAAAAAATGTAAATTGTATATAATTATGATGATTAATTTAGAGTAGACTAGAAAGGCAGTAAGCCAAATAGAAAATATAGAATGATACATGTTCCCTGGGTTCATGGAATTATGATTTCTGGTGTTGGAACCACAGCATGTACTTACCGCTACCTCCCGTCCAAAAAAATAGTTCGTATTCCTGTTTGTCTTCTATAATTAAACTTTAGATTTTACCTTTTCCCAAACTGTTTTTTCTAGAGAGAGGGACTAAACTTTTTATAACCAAGCAACAAAAAATAACCCCCAAATACTGCCTTTTAGAAAGGAAAGAACAGAAGACTTAACTATGTACACTAAAAGATGATTTTAGTTACTGAAGGTAAACAGGCCTAAATAAACTTGTGACGGTTTCTTCACAGGAAGCAATTATAATATGTATTTGCTACTTTTAGTTTACTCAACTCAGAAAATGCTCCCAGATAAAATCATAACAGGCATATGAAATCAATTTCAGATTTACTGAATTTCCCATGTAAGCTCAGATTCACATTTTTCCACCTCAGGTAAGCCAGACTGCCAAAAACAAATTTCTGGAATAATTTTTTTTTCTAAACTTTGAGTAGATATGAATGCTTATGTCACAAAAAAATGAAAATATAGTATTTGTCTTAAAAAAATTACCTCAATGGGAATAAACTGATGTAAGTAATCATTCTACTGGAAATATCAACATTATTCTAAGTATCCATGTTAGGAAAGCTAGACACTTTTAGAAGCTTCTTGAATTTTGTAATAATGATAAAGCTTCCAATCACACATAAATATAGCAAGTGATTTTATCCTATATGAGGAATGCTTATGGAGTTCATATTTCAAAATTATATTCAGTTCACATTCAATATTATAATCACATTCCAGAAAATTATTTTTTGATATGTATTTGAGTAAGCTATTCTTTCACAGAATACCTGTTGCAGTAATTTCCAAATTCTCTCTGAGTCAATTATACTGGTTTTTTTCACTTGGCAGGCAGCCGAGAAACAATATTCAACACAAAATTCCAAATACTTATTTAATAACATAGGACAGAGTGCCAACTTCTAATGCATCACTTTATGACGGACACTGTACTTCACTCAGAATTTTAATCTTTTGATATAATTGTGTAAGTGAATTGGAAAATCACTTTATTAAGGAAAAATATAAAGGGCTGATGACTCCCATTCCCACTACAACAGAGAAACTGAGTAACAAACCCCTTGTAAAATGTTCACTGGCTCTTTCTAAATCAAACCCATTAAACACACAAACCGATACAAAACCACTCTAACATCTATGCCTTCATCCTCCCACTAAAATAAAGAATTTTAACTATGATTGACTTCTTCAAAATTCTAAATGAAGTTATGACTTTCTGGGATTCAGAGCCATCAGTAGACATGCCCCTCCAAATGCAGACACTTACCTTCACATTTCTGAGTAGTTTCACTCTGCTTATGACCAGCAGGGCATTTGCACTCAAAAGAGCCCACGGTATTGATGCAGTTTCCTCCCTGGCATATCCCAGGAATCGCCTGGCATTCATCAACATCTGCAAGAAGAAAGCACTGTGAACAAAGATACCCCTACCTTCCAGAATATCTACACCTATTTCTTTAATGTAATGTACAGAGAAAGATCAGTTATTCTCAAGAGCATGGTGTAAGGGGAATTGGGACCACTTTGTAGGCATACATTTTAATTCATATTAATCATGTACGGTATAGATCTCATTTGCATTGTTATTTTCTCTTGGAATTTTATTTTTTATTAAGAAAATCCATCCCTGTTGTTGTGTGGAAAACCAATCTCTTGCTTTGATTTCCTGCAGAACGCTTCTGGATGTTTTCACTCTCCTGGTGATGGGTGCTCAGGCTACGTCCATCTTCTTCTCACCAGCTCAGGGCATGATAAAATCAAAGTCTCTACCATGTCTCTTTATGGAGTTGGGTAACTATGGACTGTGTAAACTCAGAGACTCTTAATCCCTTTGCTGTAGACCCAGAGCAGAATTACTATATCACAGAGTATATATATACACCCAGTATGAATAAACAGTGCCCAACAGTCAAAATGCCTTCATACCACTGGCAATCCATACACCTACAAGTAGTTCACCAACCTCTATTGTCCATGAGGATTCTTGTGGGGTCTTTTTTCCCCTCCCGGCTAACACATGACATAAATATCCAAAATCCTAATTTTCTTTGGTCTAATAATTGTAAAGGGATATTAATTCTAGTTTTCACTTCTCTAATTACTAATTACTATGTGTGTTAGCTTTCAGATTTCTTCATCTGAAAGTTGTCTGTATCCCTTAAACAGTGTTACATTGAATTTGTCACACTCTTTTTTTTCAAGTTTTTATTTAAATTCTAGTTAGTTCACATCCAGCTTAGTTTCAGGTGTAGAATTAAATAATTCAACACTTATATACATCACCTGATGCTCATCACAAGTGCACTCCTTAATCCCCATCCCCCATTTCACCCATCTCTCCACCCACCTCCCCTCTGGTAACCATCAGTTTGTTCTCTAGAGTTAAGAGTCTGTTTCTTGGTCTTTTTCTTTTCCTTTGTTCATTTATTTTGCGTCTTAAGTTCCACATATGAGTGATATGGAATTTGTCTTTCCCTGAATGACTTATTTTGCTTAGCATAATATTCTCTAGCACCATCTACATCATTGCAAATGAAACTATTTTGTTCTTTCTGATGGCTGAGTAATATTCCATTGTATATATATACCACTTCTTCTTTATCCATTCATCAGTCAGTGGACATCTGGGCTCTTTCCATAATTTAGCTATTGTTGATAATGCTGCTATAAACACTGGGGTATATGTACCCTTCGAATTAGTAGTGTCATACTCTTTTTCTAAATTTAAAACTTTAAACATGGCAATTACCTTCTTCATTCTTTAAGCTATTAGTTTTATCCATTTAGGAACCAAAAATCTTAATATTGACGAATGAAATCCAAGAAATTGTAATAAAGATGTTCAGACAAATAAAAGTTAAGAGTCCACAAGAAATGTTAAAAGAAGTTCTTTGGCAGGAGGGGTGTTTGGGTAGCTTAGCTGCCTAAGCGTCCAACTACTGATCTCAGCTCAGTCTTGATCTCAGGTTCGTGAGTTCCAGCCCTATGTTGGGCTCCACGCTGAGTGTGGAGCCTACTTAAAAAAAAAAAAGTTCTTGAGGAAAAATAAAAATGAGATGAAAATTATGGTTTACATAAAAACCAAAAAAGCACTGAAAATTTAGTAAGCATGTTGATAAATTTAAAAGACCTATTTGTTATTTTTAAATAAACTTAAAGATAACTGGTTGTTGAAAACAGCAACAGCAAAATAACAGTAATGTATTTTGAAGATTACAAAATGCAAAGAAGTAAATAGTATAACCACAATAGCTAAAGGATTAAAGGGGGAAAGAAAAGAATACTATTGTAAAATTATTACATTATAAGTCAAGTGGCATAATATTATTTGAATACAGACTACAGTAAGTTAAATATGTAAAGACAAACACTAAATTTTGTAATTTTAAATAAAACTAACATTTTATAATGTTAAAGAGATGGAGCTAATGATCCAATTATGGAGATAAAATGAAATACTAAAATATACTCATTCTAATAGAGGCAGGCAAAAAGGGATAAAAAATGGATGGGACAAAAAGACAAGAAATAGTAAGATACAGATTTAAAATCAATAATACTGATAATCATAGGAAGTGTAAATGGTATTAGTAATTCAATTAAAAAGGCTGAAATTGCCATAATTGATTTTTTTAAAAGATGTAATTTATTTTGCTTACAAGAAACCCACTTTGACAGAGATAGCTTAAAAAGGAAAAGAATGAAAAGATGTATCACGTACTCAATCAAAAGAAAGCTGAAGTGGCTAAGTTATTGTACAAAGCAGTCATCAGAACAAGAACCATTACCAGAGACATAGATGGATATTTCATAATAACAAAGGGGTCAATTCATTAAGAAGACATAATAATGTACAAGGTGTATATGCTGATTAAAATGTTAAGCACCCAGAACAGAAAGTGACGGACCTGAAAAAAGAAAGAGACAAATCTACAATTATAGTTGGACATTTTCATATTCCTTAGTAACTAACAGAACAAGTAGACTGAAAATCAGCAAGGATACATAAGACTTGAACTATATTTTCAACCAACTTGTCCTAGTTGACATTTATAGAACACCCCACCCAACTTTAGCAGGATATAAGCTATTTTCAAGAGCACATGGGATATTTTACCAAGACAGACTATATTCTGAGGCCATGTAAAAAGGCTCATTAAACATAAAAAAATTAAACTCATACATAGTATGTTTTCTAAACACAACAGATTTAAACTAGAAATGAATAAAAAACATCTGGAATATCCTCAAACATTTGGAATTTAAACAATATACTCTGAAATAATTCATGGTTCAAAGAAGAAATCACATGAAAAATGAGAATACACCATATCACAATTGGTAGGACCCAGCTTGAGCGGTGCTTAGAGATAAATACGTAGAGTTAAGATGCTTATTTACAAAAAGAGCAAAGTCTAAAATTGGTTACCTAAGTTTTTATGTAAAGAAATTTTAAGAAGATGAGCATATTAAACCAAAAGTAGAGAGAAGCAAGAAAATAATAATAATAAAATAGAAAAATTGTCAAACAACAGAGATTATCAGTCACTACAAAACCTGGCTCTCTGGAAATACAAGTAAAACTGATTAGATCTGATCAAATTCTATAGAGATTAGAAGGATCAAAGGAAATAGTATGAACAACTTTATGGCACTAAATTCAACAATTTAGATAAAGTGTACAAATTCCTAGAAAGATAGAACTACCAAGGCTCACTCAAGAAGAGATCATCTGAACAGACCTACATCTATTGAAGTTAATTTAATTCATACTTGAAAATTCTTTTTTTTTTTTAAGATTTTATCTATTTATTTGACAGACAGAGACACAGCGAGAGAGGGAACATAAGTAGGGGGAGTGGGAGAGGGAGAAGCAGGCTTCCCGCTGAGCAGGGAGCCCGATGCGGGGCTCGATCCCAGGACCCTGGGATCATGACCTGAGCCAAAGGCAGATGCTTAACAACTGAGACACCCAGATTCCCCATACTTGAAAATTCTTGCACAAAGAAAACTTTAGGCCTAGGTGGCTTTACTGCTGAATCCTTTCAAATACTTAAGGAAGAAATAAGCAGGTAAGCTGTCCAAAAAAAATTTTTTTTAAGATTTTATTTACCTATTTGACAGAGAGAGAAAGCACAAGCAGGTGGAGTGGCAGGCATAGGGGGAGGAAGAAACAGACTCCCCGCTGAGCATGGAGCCTGGCCCAACACAGGGCTCAATCCCAGGACTCTCAGATCATGACCTGAGCCGAAGGCAGACGCTTTACCGCCTGAGCCACCCAGGCGCCCCTGTACAAAAATTCTTGCAGAAAAAGAGAACAGGGGACACTAGCCTACCCATTTTATTTGGCTAGCATTACCCTTACCCCAAAGCTAGAAAAATACATTACAAGAAAAAAACCAACACAATAATATACTTTTTGAATAGGCACACAAAAATTCTTAGCAAGGCAACTTTAGCAATGCATAAAAAATTAATACATCATGACCAAGTGAGGTTAATCCGAGGAATTTAAGTTTGCTTCAACATTCAAACATCAATCAGTATAATGCATTATATTAACATGTTGACTAAGAAAGAGAAAACACATGATCATATTATAATGTGAAAAAAGCAAGTGACAAAATTCAATACTTAGTCATTTCAAAACCCTCAATAAACCAGGAATATAAGGGAGCTTCCCCAACTTGATAAAGAGCCTGTACAAAAAAATATATATATAGCTAGGGACTCTTGGGTGGCTATGTAACAAGAGTAAGATCACACTCTATGTGTTGTTCTGCATCTTGCTTTTTTTTTTTCACTGAAATTATTTTGTGGAT
>NW_027678837.1:0-7576 GCF_054177405.1 Leptonychotes weddellii
ATGTGGTTGCAAATGGCAGAATTTTCTTTTCTTTCTTTTCTTTCTCCATCAGTCCATCAGTGGTCACTTAGGTTGTTTCTGTATCTTAACTACCGTAAATAATGCTGCAGTGAACATGGGGAGGCAGATAACTTAACAAGTTAGTGTTCTCGTTTCATTCAGATATATTCCTAGAAGCGGGATTGCTGCATCACATGATAGTTCCATTTTTAATTTTTCCACAGTGGCTGCAGCAATTTACATTGTCACCAGCAGTGCACGCGGCTCCTCTCTTCTCCACAGCCTCACCAACACTTGTTATCTCTTGTCTTCTTGGTAATAGCCACACATGCTAAGAGATTGAGGTGAAATCTCCTTGTGGTTGATGTTTGCATTTCCCCGATGAAAAGGGATGCTGAACACTTTTCCATGCACCTGTTGGCCACATGTATGTTTCTTTGGGAAAATGTCTATTTAGATCCTGTGCCCATTTTTCAATCAGATTGGGCTTTTGTTGTTCTTGTGGTTTTTGCTATTGAGTTGTATGACTCCTTATATATTTTGCAGATTAGCCCACTCTCACATCTATGCTTTGGAAATGTTTGCTCGCTTTGAAAAGCTGCTTTTTCATTTTGTTCACTGTTTCCTTCACTTTGTTCATTGGATATAGTTTCACTTGTTTCTTTTTGCTTTTCTCTTGGTGTCCAATCCAAAAAAATCATTGACAGGACAATGTCCAGGAGCTTTCCCAAAATTTTTCTTCTAAGAGTTTTTTGTTTTCAGGTCATTAATCCATTTTGAGTTGATTCCATGTGTGGTGTAAGAGAGGGGCCTGGTTTCATTCTTCCGCAGGTGGCTGTCCTGTTTTCCCAGCACCATTGACGAAGACACTAACTGTCCCCATTACATATTCTGGCCTTCTTCGCCTCCAGTTAATTGACCATATACATATGGGTTTATTTCTAGGCTCCCTATTCTGTTCCATTGGTCAGTGTGTCCATTTTTATGCCAATGCTATTCTGTTTTGATTATTGTAGCTTTGTCATATAGATTCAAATCAGGATGCACGCATGCTTCCAGCTTTGTTCTTCTTTCTCAATTTAGCTTTGGCTATTTGGGGTCTTTTGGGGTTCCATACAAATTTTATTATTGTTCTATTTCTGTAAAGAATGCCATTAGACTTTTGACAGGGATTGCATAGTATCTGTATATTGCTGTGGGTAGTATGGGCATGTTAACAGTATTAATTCTTACAATCCTTAAGCACAGAATATCTTTCCATTTATGTGTTTCTTCTTCAGTTTCTTCAAAAACGTCATAATTTTCAATGTACAGATCTTTCCTCTTGATTAAATCTGTTCCTAGTTATTTCATTCTTTTTGATGCAATTGTAAATGGGTTTGTTTTCTTTCTTTTTTTTTTTTGAGAATGCAATGCTTTAAAAGCATTTTAAACAACTATTGATATAATGTACCATAAAGCAAATATCAAAGAAAATGTTTTGTATCAATATATTCTCTGAGTGTGGATCAATTAACTCAGAAATCAATGAAGGTAATTTAAAAAATTTATAGAAATCTAAAAAATATATTTATTAAAACTCACACTCAAGAATAAATCATTCTTTGAAATTGGATTATACTTACAAGTGAAGGCTAATTTTTTTTTTATAAAAAGTGTGAAATGCAGCTAAAGCAGTAATTCCAGGAATGTTTATAGCTTTCTATGCTATAATTAGAAAAAAGGGGGGGTCAAGATTATTGGCTCTATAACATTAGCAAATTAGAAATAGAATAACAGAACAACCCAAAAGTAAATAGAGGGGAGAAAATAAAAATGATAGGATGAAAATTAATAAAGTGAAAAATAATAATACCATAGAAACAGAACACAAAAGGGATTTTGGCAAAGATTAAAAGTATGAAAATCAGTCTCACACACACACAAATATGAAAATCCCTGGCAAAATCGATCGAAGGAAAATAGAGGGGAGTGGGAGGTGGGAGAGGGAGCAAGGGAGGGAGGGAGAGAGAAGGCATAATATATAAGTAATCTTAGCCATTGTGGTAGCAGAATAATGGTCTCCCAAAGTGTCCACGTCCTAGTCCCCAGAACCAGTGACTGTGACCTCACATAGCAAAAAGGACTTTGCAGATATGATTAAGGCAAGGACCTTGAGATGGAGACGTCCTTGATTATTCAAATAGCCCAATATATTCCCAAGTGTCCTTAATATGGGCTGAGGGAGAAGTGTTCAGAGTTAGGTGGTATGAGGAGGATCCTGCTCACTGTTGTTGGCTTTAAAGATGGAAGACGGGCATCAAGTCAAGGGATGGGGATGACCTCTGAAGATGCACAATGCAAGGAGCAGATTTCCCTCGAAGCCTTTGGAAAGGAACACAGCCCTGCCCACCTCTTGATTTTGTCTTCGTGAGAGCTGTGTCATACTCTGACCTACAGAAGTGTAAGATAATAAATCTCTGTTGTTTCCAGACTAAGTTTGTAGTCCTTTGATACAGGAGCAATAGAAGAGCAATCCAGGCATGAGAAGGGGGACCATACGCATACATGCCACAGAGATTCAAACAATAGTAGCATCATATCATAAGTAGCTCAATGGTAATAAATTTGAAATCTTAGAATCCCTGGATAAATTTTTCCTAGAAAAATCTAACTTACCAATACTGACTGGAGAAAGCTTACAAGACCTGCAAGTTCAAAAACCATCATAAAAATTAATAATTTCCCAGCAAGAAAATAGAAGCTCCAGTTGGTTTTGTGGACTCGTTCTACCAAATATTCAAGGAAGAGAGAATTTGAATTTTATTTTATTTTAATTATCTATTTATTTATTTTAGAGAGAGAGTGCGTGCACAGAGGGGCAGAGGGGAGAGGGAGAAGAAGAGAAGCAGACTCCCTGCGGAGCACAGACGCTGACATCATGACCTGAGCCAAAATCAAGAGTCTGATGGTTGGTTAATCACCTGAGCCACTCAGGCATCCCTCGAATTTTAAACAAACTCTCCCAGGGAGTAGAGGAAAGATGTTTCATAAAATTCAAACCTCATTAATAATAAAACTTCCCAGCACGTGGGAATGAAGGTGAGCTTCCTTAATCTGATAAAGGGCATTTCCACGTATCTTGGGCGGTCTATGGGCCATTAAGCATAGCTGGTAGAAGTTTAAGTTGGTCCAACTATTTGCAAAGAATTGGTGTCAACTGGTGACATGGATGATGTGTGCACCCTTTGACCTATCATCTCCAGTCCTGGATGTCCGTCCTAGGAGGCAAGAAAGGGGTGCCCAGGGAGACATGCTTGTGAAGGTTCGTGGAAGTGTGGCTCATAACAGCACCAATGTGAGAGGCCAGAATGCCTGGCAGCTGGGGAATTACAAGTCTCATCTCTGGAGTCTTCACAAATTCATTCTTTCAGAGCACTGAAAACGAGTGAACTTCATGTTGAACGTAAAAAGTCTCAGAAAAATATACACAGTATGACACTATTTATATCCAGGGCCAAGAATGTGGAAATGGAAAAAAGCATATGAGAGAGAGACTGAGAGAGGGCAGGAAGTGTTGGTGATTAACGCAATAAACTAAAGCAAAGGCATGACAAACACAACATTTAGGATATTTCAGTCACCCCCGGGGATGGAAGAAGGGGACGCAAATGGGGACACTGATATATTCTAATTACATCCTGTTTCTTAAACCGGGTGGTAGGGAAACGAGTATTGGTTATAGTGTTCTCCCTATCCATATGTGTGTTATGTGTATTGTTCTGGGTGTGTGGAATATATCGTAATTCTCATGATATGCTGCCCCAAGATGGGTCAGGACACTGAGTCATCTATGGGGTGCCTCATGTGGAATGAATGACAACCCAAATAGCAGGAATTCTCTGTAATAAATTCTTAGATTGGTCCCTAACCGTGGACTGGGTGGGAACTTTGAGGTAGCTAAGCCAACTCACAGACCTGAGAAGCTAAATACTTTCTGTAGTCATCCGACTAGTTGAAGCATGACTAAGATGAACACAGACATCTCTTTACTTTCAGCCCAATGCACGTTTTATTACCACAGGATGTTGCTTCTTATGAATACTATTTAATTGGCCTATTATTTCAATTAATAATGTCTGTTTTCAGAAGAGGGAATGTTCAGGGGATTTTAGAAAATGGTGGCAGTTTACCCCTCGGATCACTTTGTTAACATTACTGATCTTCCACAACAGAGCCATCTTGTCTACGTCTTATTTGGGAAGGAAGTAAAGAAAGGGATTAAAACAGTATCATGAACATACACTGAGTCATAGCCTTTCTACAGAAGCTTCAAATCTTGGCTGGATCTAACCCAGCAAGGGCCAACTTCTTAGAGCTAGAAAGGGTGGGGCTGTTTTCCTGGTAGTCTGCTTGTTAAACAACACAGCCAGAAATAATTTGGGGGCAGTGCGCCTGGGTGGCTCAGTGGGTGAAGCGTCTGCCTTCAGCCCAGGTCATGATCCCAGGGTCCTGGGATCGAGCCCCACGTCGGGCTCCCTGCTCTGCGGGGAGCCTGCTTCTCCCTCTCCCTCTGCTGTTCCCCCTGCTTGTGCTCTCTTCCAAATAAATCAATAAAATCTTAAAAAAAAAAAGTAATTTGGGGGACAGTTAGGTGAAAATCGAAAAATGTCAACAGTGATAAAAGTTCACTGAAAGGTTTGATTTGGGATGCAAGGGGGAAAATGTATGGACAGTAAGGACATGCTAATGGCAGCCACATTTCTGGGCTCTCGGGAGTGTTCCGACCGCCCTAATCTGAAGGTGGCCGGTCACACATAACTTCACTTTCCGGTTGTTCGTGGGAAGCTAGATTTCCACGACAGTGTTGCTCCAAGCGTTGCTGTATACGCAGCCAAGCACACAAAATCCGCTAATGCTAGGCTACCATGCATTTGGAATCGGGAGTAACACAACACAAGAACGTGTCTGTGCATGCAAGTAAACCAAAGACAAAAATGATACACAAAATAATAGACCTGAATGTGAAATTATTTAGAATTTACGTTAAATATGGACGCCCCAAAAGATGTAGTTTCAACTAGAGAGGAGCCAAGGACCAAGCCTTGAGAATCTGCAACCTGGGAAAATAAAGGCATTTTAAAACTCAGGGCATTTCTTTTTTTTTCTTTTTTTTTTAAAAGATTCTATTCATTCATTTGAGACAGAGAGAATGAGAGAGACAGAGAGCACATGACAGGGGGAAGGGTCAGAGGGAGAAGCAGGCTCCCCGCCGAGCAGGGAGCCCGATGCGGGACTCGATCCCGGG
Source organism: Leptonychotes weddellii (assembly GCF_054177405.1). NCBI lineage: Eukaryota > Metazoa > Chordata > Mammalia > Carnivora > Phocidae > Leptonychotes > Leptonychotes weddellii. The sequence continues at coordinate 5,288 of NW_027678837.1, forward strand.
ACTCCAGGATCATGACCTGAGCCGAAGGCAGTCGCTTAACCAACTGAGCCACCCAGGCGCCCTCAGGGCATTTCTTTATTATGTAAAACTCTCTTCCAATTGTACCTCTTTACCGAGGTATCCACTTAACTTAAAAATTAACTGTCTGGAGGTACGATTTACATGCTAGAAAATTAGTGTATCCATTTTTAATGTATAGCTAGATGAATTTAGAAAAATGCATACACCGTGTATGTGGCCCCCCACTAAGACAGACAGCACCCCCCCTTTACCCCAATTTCCTTATATCTCCCCAGGCGACTCACCAGCTGTCCCAGGACACACCGTTGGGTATTTTTTCCAGTTTAGAACTTCACGTCGATGGGAATGCACATTCCCGTGTGTCTGACCTCATTCAACTCGGCATAATGTTTGGAGATTTATCAATATTGTTCTGTTTTATTACGAGTAGCAACCCCTTGTATGAATAGAACCGGATTTGTCTAGCTGCTCACAGGTGGATGGGTGGTCTCCAGTTGGGGGCTGTTTTGAAGAAAGCTGCCGAGATAGTTCTTCTACAAGACTTCTGTGGACACACATCTTTATTTAGTTGGAGTGAACCCCTAGGAGTGGAAATCCTGAGTCAGATGGTCAGCAGAAGCTTAATGTATAAGAGACTGCAGAGATCATTCCAGATAAAACCCCCACGTGGGCTCCCATAACCAAGGCGTAAAGATTCTACTTTCTCCATGGACTTGTCAGCTCACGGTGCAGGCAACTTCACCACATCCTCATTCTCGTGGGTGAACACCTCATCCGATGGTATATTCTTTAAAGATTTATTTATTTAAGTCATCTCTACACCCCACGTGGGGCTCGAACTCACAACCCCGAGATCAAGAGTTGCCTGCTGTACCGACTGAGCCAGCCAGGCGCCCCTGCCTCATTTCAACTCAGTTAAGAGTAGGGCTGGAGGATCCCAAGCAGAATGAACGGGGGCACACGGGAAACTAGGGAGTCCTCGAAGTCACTGGGGGAAATGAGAAAAGAACGCCGCTCAGGCGCAGAGGTCCCTTTGGGCGAGGGGGAAGCAGTCCTGGGAATCAGTAGGGGTCCTCTGCCTGGCGGGATGGACGGCTGGTCGGGGAGCTGGGGTTCCCTGGAGCAGGTGCGACGCGGGGAGTCAGGGCCCTTTGTATGGGCAGCGCAAATGCAACGTCCCTTGGGACTGTTTGGCCTCATCTAATCAACCACTGGTCCTTCTGCTCTGCAATGACCCACATCCTAGACATCAGAGAGAAATACCTCTTTCATGGACAAGCTCTTGAATAATTACAGAACTTAAAATGTAGTGTGATGGGCGACCACAGCCACGTTTCCCTTGGTCCCTGCAGCCTGCAGATGACAAGCAGAGACAGAGTAACAGCCCCAGGCCGCCTCCCTCCTGCTTTGGCCTCCGCTCCTCGGGTGACCTCGCCTCTCTACAGGGCAGAACCCGGGCGCGACTCTGCTGCAGGCCAGCCGGGAGCCCTGCGGGTCGCTGTGAGTCGGGTGAGCCCCTCTGCTCTGCACGTGGTCTGGCTGCTGTGTGGACGGGCCTGGAGCGCACGCTTAGGAAGGAAGACGCTGGTGAACAAGGGAGCTGGCGCTCGGGGAAGCTCCGCAAGGGCAGGAGAGGCCCGGGCAGAGGAGGGCAGATCTGAGGAGGCTTTCGGCGGGTAGGCACGTGGCCAGGGCCGAGGCAGTGTGGGTTTCATGGGTTTCGAGCAGAGAGATGGAGACAAGCCCTCCCCGCCGCCCTTTGGTGTGAGCCAGCGGACTCCACGGCATCCCCGGTGAGATGCTTCCGCAGAGTGAGGTTAAAAGAGAAAACTCTCGGGCGCCTGGGTGGCCCAGTTGGTTAAGCGACTGCCTTCGGCTCGGGTCATGGTCCTGGAGTCCCGGGATCGAGTCCCACATCGGGCTCCCTGCTCAGCGGGGGGTCTGCTTCTCCCTCTGACCCTCTTCCCTCTCGTGCTGTCTCTCATTCTCTCTCTCAAATAAATAAATAAAATCTTTAAAAAAAAAAAAAAAGAGAAAACTCTCTCCCTCCCAGCGCTTCTAACATCACACGTGTGGGGGTTTCCTGCACCAGCCAGTTCTCCGGGCAGCACTGGGCGTCCTGCTGTGTGTCCCACTGTGTGTCGGAGGTAGCGTCATGGCCACCAGGCCAGGGGCTCCGTCCCCCAGGCCGCCCCACCCCACACGCCAGCCGCAGGGGCTCCCGGCCCGCGTGGCTCTACACCGGGGTTCCCACGGCCCCGTCCTCAG
>NW_027678838.1:0-378 GCF_054177405.1 Leptonychotes weddellii
AGCTGTGTGACATTTTCAAGGGCAGTTTGTGAGACTCAGCTTTGTCATCTATGAAATGAGGATAGATGCGGGCGCCTGGGTGGCTCAGTCGTTAAGCGTCTGCCTTCGGCTCGGGTCATGATCCCAGGGTCCTGGGATCGAGTCCCACATCGGGCTCCCTCTCATCGGGGAGCCTGCTTCTCCCTCTCCCGCTCCCCCTGCTTGTGTTCCTGCTCTCGCTATTTCTCTCTGTCAAATAAATAAAATCTTAAAAAATAAAAAAATAAACATGCTGTTCAATTGAAACTGATATTATGCAGTTCAAAAATATATGTATTTAGTCCCCTTTCACTTTGAAGAATTACAGTCCTTGAATACATTTCTTCCCATTATTAAGAA
>NW_027678839.1:0-378 GCF_054177405.1 Leptonychotes weddellii
AAAAAAAAAATCTAAAAAGGTAAATTGAGGGGGATGGGGAGAGAGGTGAAGGAGGTGAAGGGGATTAAAAGATACAAACTTCCAGTTATAAGCCACAGGGATGAAAAGTACAGCATAGGGAATACGGTCAATGATATTGTAATAAGTGTGTGTGGTGACACATGGCAACTACACTTATCGTGGGCCTTTCATAATGTATATAATTGTTGGCTCACAATGCTGTTCACTTGAAATTAATACGGTATTATATGTCAACTATACTTTAATTTAAAATTTGTTTAAATATAAAATAAAGTTGGGCGCCTGGGTGGCTCAGTCGTTTAGCGTCTGCCTTCGGCTCAGGTCATGATCCCAGGGTCCTGGAATCGAGCCCCACAT
>NW_027678840.1:0-378 GCF_054177405.1 Leptonychotes weddellii
ACAAAAACTGTATGAGTATTATAATTTCATATCCATTTTCAAATGAAGAAACTGAAGCCCAGAGTGATAAATAATCCTGTTCAAGACTTCATTGTCAGTGTCAGAACCCAGATTTAAATGCATTTGTTTAATTGTGGAGTCTGTAGCCTGGGGTGGTAACTTGGATGTAGGAAATAAACTTAGGCATACCCAGTGCTAGAAGGCTGAACCCGACTTTAGATGTTAGAATTGAGTGCATTCTGAGGCAAACCATAAGAGACTCTTAACTATAGGAAACAAACTGAGGGTGGCTGGAGGGGAAGTGGGTGGGAGGGTGGGGTAACTGGGAATGGGGATTAAGGAGGGCACTTGATGTAACGAGCATTGGATGTTACACAC
>NW_027678841.1:0-378 GCF_054177405.1 Leptonychotes weddellii
AAGGGTTTGGGGAGTGCATATCTCTCCCACCTACAGACATTTTAAAGCAAAATTATATGAAGATACATAGAAGCATCCTCAAGTGCTATAAAAATTATATTGGCTTGGGGTGCCTGGGTGGCTCAGTCGTTAAGCGTCTGCCTTCGGCTCAGGTCATGATTCCAGGGTCCTGGGATCGAGTTCTGCATCGGGCTCCCTGTTCCGCGGGAAGCCTGCTTCTCCCTCTCCCACTCTCCCCGCTTGGGTTCTCTCTCTCACTGTGTTTCTCTCTGTCAAATAAATAAATAAAATCTTAAAAAAAATTATATTGGCTTTATCATCCTGAGTTATTATTACCCATGCCATATAAACTCATAAAAAATACTGATTATTTTCCTC
>NW_027678842.1:0-378 GCF_054177405.1 Leptonychotes weddellii
GTTTTGCTCACTGAGATATACAGGCACCTAGAATGGTGCCTGACACAGAGGACAGACTCCATAGACGATCACAGAACATACTCTGTATGAGTGAACATACTTCATGGAGAGCTTCCTTTAACATGGGCATCTTATAATCCTCACCACCACCCCACAAGAAAGGTCATGCTATTACCCAAGATTTACAAATAAGAGAACAAATTTTACAGAGGCTGAGTCCTCAGCTCTGAGCCATTAGACTCTGGGGCCTATCCTCTTTTTTCTTTTTAAGATTTTATTTATTTATTTGAGAGAGAAAGAGAGAGCATGCACACGTGCGCACAAGCAGGGGGAAGGGGTAAGGAAGGGATGGGGGGAGGGGCAGAGGGAGAGGGAGAA
>NW_027678843.1:0-378 GCF_054177405.1 Leptonychotes weddellii
GCAGATACTTGTCTCATTTTTTTTTTCATTTTTATTGTGTCTAATGAAATGATTGTGTTTTTTCTTTGCTTAGGTGATGTGATTCCAAACTAAGTTTCATTCAAACTAATTTTCATTTTTAAAAAAGTGCATCTTGCACCTTTTAGATATTCTAACATTTATGTAAAATATAATCTGAAATACACAATAAACAGATATTTGAATACATAAACTTTTTTTTTTAAAGATTTTATTTATTTATTTGACAGAGACACAGCAAGAGAGGGAACACAAGCAGGGGGAGTGGGAGAGGCAGAAGCAGGCTTCCCGCGGAGCAGGGAGCCCTATGTGGGGCTCGATCCCAGGACCCTGGGACCACGACCCGAGCCGAAGGCAGAC
>NW_027678844.1:0-378 GCF_054177405.1 Leptonychotes weddellii
CGGCAGCCCCCAGGGGCAGAGTGGTGGGTCGGGGGTGCGAACTGGGAGCGGCTGGCGACAAAGGGCAGAGACGTGCCCCAACCTGGAGGCAGGGCTGGGAGCACTGCGGAGGGGCGCACAACCCAGGCTGCTGCAGTTTATAGCAGCATGGACAGAAACGGAGATGGTGTGGCCTGGAGAGCTCACTGAAGAACAGACTGCGATCTCTCTGCTCTGAGGCAGAGGATGGGAAACGGTCTCTTCTGCTCTGACTCGCAGAAGAGACGCAGAAAGCTGCCAGGGAAAGCAGCCAGAGAACAAAAGCCCCAAAGAATGATTCCCGCTGAGCCCATCCCCCACCACAGGGGGGCAGGGCAACTCTGCCCAAACAGCATTGCC
>NW_027678845.1:0-378 GCF_054177405.1 Leptonychotes weddellii
GGGCCGGGGCGGGAACTGCAGAGCAGGGGCCACAGGTGAACGCCAGCAGGCAGACGCAAGTGCGTGTCGGGGAGGCTCCGCACACCGGTCTGGCCTATCTTGGTTGCCACCGTGCGTCCTGCGGAGGCTCATCACTATCCCTTCACCACAGGGCTTGTCAAATGCATGAATGATTGAGTGAGAAATGAGTCACTGGCTCCCCTGGGCTTGCACTTAGGCCACCAAGACACAGAGGGGAGAGGATTGGCCTGTTCACACAGCCGGTAGGGGAGGGAGTCAGCCTCTGGTCCCTGCACAGGCAGAGAAGGGACTTGACACAAGATTCCTCCCAGAGACTGGGCAGGAGCATGAGCCCACCTCTGTCCCCAGGGCCACCCC
>NW_027678846.1:0-378 GCF_054177405.1 Leptonychotes weddellii
ACTCTTGTGAATAGGTATCATTAAATTTCCTTAATTTATATTTTGTCTTCATTGTTTAGCACCACTATAGAAAAGCATATGTTCATCAAAGAATTGTTGATACAGCACTGCTTTGTACAGGTACCCTTCTAGATGAGAACTCTACTCTTGTGCTTTATATTCTAGCAGGGAAGATGGACAGCATAATGCACATAAATACACAGAATAAGTAAATACATAAAACTAGATAGTATATTTGAAGAAGACAAATGCCATGGAATTGGAAAACAAGAGTGTAAAGCAGGGAAGAGGAGGGGAGAAGTCTGACTGAAATTTTAAATAAAGTGGTTATAGTAGGCCCGATAGAGAAGATGACATCTGATCAAAAACTTGGGGAAG
>NW_027678847.1:0-378 GCF_054177405.1 Leptonychotes weddellii
ACCACTCAGCCCAGATCCTGGTATATGGCAACCATCAATAATTGTTTGTGGAATAAATGAGTGGGTAAATGGAAAAGTGAATAAAAATGATATAGTCAGAGGTATACTTCATGAGGATTAATCTGGCAGTGATTTCAGGATGGTTTGGAGGAAGGAGAATGGATGCATAAAAGCTAATTAAGAACTAGGACTTGGCAACCCAGAAGGAATGGGAGCCTTGATTTACTCTCAAGTAATGGTGGGAGGAGGTAGATGGAAAATGAGCGTAAGAATAGAATGTTCACCTTCTGGAAGATGTAGCAACTCATTGATGGATTGCCTTTGGCGGTGGAAGAAATGTTTCCATCACAGTTGTTTAGAGGGATGGTGATTTCATTC
>NW_027678848.1:0-7575 GCF_054177405.1 Leptonychotes weddellii
TCAGCAGGCGACGAGCCGGGTGCCTGCACGGGCTGGGAGGGGAGGATCCGTAGGCGGGGAGCGCGACTAGCAGGGCGGCTGGGTAGGCGAAGAGGATGGCGGCGGTATCCCCAGCTCTGAGCTTCGCGGGCCCTCCGCCTCCCTGTCGGCGGCGGCGGCCCCTCTGCCACATCGGGCTCCCACCAGCCGCTGCTGCCGCTGCAGTCTCCTCCCTCTTTCCGTAGCGCAGCTTCCTGCCAGGAGTGAGGCCTCCCCTTCCTGCCAAACACTGTTTGCCCACCCCCCTCCCCCCACTTTTAAGCCCACCACCTTGAGCCTGAGAGTTGCTCTTGTTCTCAAGGTCCTGGCCCTTTCTGAAAGGAGTCGCGGAGCCCTCAAGTATCCGCCCCTCCCCCATTTACCCTCCTCTCTGCTATCCATTTCTGGACCAATTAGTTCCTCTGCTCACCTCCAACTCCACCCTCTCAGTGCCCCTTGCCCCATCTGTTTTCCTCTTCCAGGAATTAGTCTTTTCTTCTTCCCAGGACCCTTGTGTACTTATTTTTTATACATAATCTGTGTTTTGTTTGTTTGTTTTTATAATTTACAAGGATTTGTGGTGGGAAGAGAGAAATGTGCTAGTGCTCAGTTTGCCATCTTGACCCAATCTCTGTGTAATTTTTTTTTTTTTTCTGACTGCTTGCTCTTGTATTTTACTTCTTAGAGGATTTTCTCCCTTTTTCTTTTCTTTTCTTTCTTTTTTCTTTTACTATATTGCAAACGAATATTTGCAAGAAGTTAACACCGTAAATTTCAGAATATTGATGTGAAGAAAATAATCAAATGCAGTTCATTCCAGCTCCCATTCACCAGGGCTCACAACAAAATTTTAACACTCATTGTTTCTCTTTGTCATTTTTCTTGGCTCTTACAAAACTGGGATAATTTTCCATATGCAATTTCATTTCCTGCTCGTTTCCATATAGAGTAAGCATTCTCTCAGGACATTAGATATTTTTGAAATCATTATTCCCATTATTCATTTGAGAAATATTTATTGAGCACCTTTACATGACTGGTCATCAGTCTATAAAACTCAATTTTACAGTGACCACAAGTTAACTTTTCTCCCATTACTGTACATTTAGTATACTGTTTCCCTCATAATGGTAATATGATCCATTTATCAGAAAGAAGAGCTTAGGAAAAACAACTTTACAAAAAAATTAGGGAGAGTGGTGGTTTTACAATTCAGTGGAGAAAGACTGGGTATTCTTTAAGAGATGCTGAAATAATTCTTTAAATATTTGGGGAAATTTTACACTAAATTTATTCCCATTTCAAAATTAATTTGTTAAAATGTAAAATGAAGGAAAGTAAAGCACAAGAAAAAGCAAATGAACCAAAGAGCAGTAAACAATATGAATATTTAATAAGTACTAAATCAGGTGAACAGTTACTGAATTAGGTGATGGGTTGAATGTTAACAGAATGAGCTTAAAACAATAAAATAATTCCTAAAAGGGAGAATATGATCAATAAAAATCTTGACTCAACAATCAAATTATGAAAGAACATTAAAATATTAATGTCGCTGAGCATGAGAAAAGTGTTTCACATTTAGTGCTGATGCAAATGAAAATTCATCCAATTTTTTATGGAAAACAATTTGCAGATACACTTTCCTTCATGTAAGGGTTTATTTAGTTCTGGTTGACCCTTTTTCCTGGGATATCACACCTGGCGTCCCAACCAAAAGTGAGGAGGACTTACCAGGGCTCTAGGCTCCAAATTCTGTATCCTTAGTTTCAACAAGATGTCATAATCTCTTCTTAGCTTCTAAGACTTTTAGCAGTTCCCTCTAGAATGGGTTAACTTCCCCAAGGGAAAAACATTCACCAAATTCACTGTTTCTCTCTTGAACCTGTTCTCCCCTATATCTCAGCTGGGTAATTATTTCCTATATTCTTAATTTTCAGTTGCCTTTGCAGATTTAGTTTTTGCTATTTCATCCAGTTTTTGTTTTTTCAATGAATGTTTCTTGAATTACTGGTTCTTATCACTAAAATCCAAAACCCAATAATTTATTATAAAATATATGTGTTCAACTATTTGTAATAACTCTAAACTGGAAATCACCCAAATTTCCATCAACAGACTGGATATGTGTTGGCATTTTCATACATGGGACTACAACCACATTCAACAACATGAATAAATCTTACAAATATGTTGAAAAACGAAGACAACAAAAGGGCACATATTTTTCTTTCCAATTTATTTAAACACCAAAAACAGTCAAACTAATCTATTGCTTTAAAAGTTAAAATAACAGTTACTCTTCCAAAGATATTTTCCAAACAGATGATAACAATTCCCCTTCCACCAGTACTTGATGAAAGAACACTTTTGTGGAGACATTTTTGAATGAGTATATATGGCAAGAAGGGATCATATAAATGCTGAGCAGCAAAATGTGTTGAATTGTAACATCTTTTGGTATTGCAGCCTAGCATCCAATCACAGTTCTTCTGGTAATAATGCCCCCATTTTCTTTTTTGGAACAACTTAAGTCTGACCTTTCAGAGCACTGAAACACGGTTAGAGTGATTGTTTTAGGAGTAGGCACACAACCTAGTCAGAGACAATGAGGCACAATGATATTTTGCACAAACTCCTGGGTATGAGGTAGATGATCTTTTCCATTGGACGTAAGTGAACCTGAGAGGATATCAAGATCAAGTTGCTCTATTAATCTTACCATCATCTGGAGACTAAGGATGTAAGCAGCACAGAGAAGAGATCAGAGCCAAGATAAGCAAAAAAGGGAGATTGTTGTTCTAGTGATCCCACTCTAAAAAGTTACTCTAAGCTAATCATGGTAATATTCCTCCTACAAGTGATTGGTTTAGCATTTGGTGTATGATCTAATCCTGGCCAATTAAACATAATATTATGTCTGCTCGGGAGCTCTGAAAAAATTGTCTTTCCTCTTAAGAAAGAGAAACAGGAAATAATATTTCCTTTTATTTTTTTAGGATGTTATGTCATATATAACCCTTGGAATCTCTATAACCAGCCTGAGGGCAAAACCAGCATAATGAAGATGACAAAGGGGGGAATGGGAATGCTCTGATCATTTCATTTAGCTGCTGATCAGACCCATTTCTGGACTCCTACTTCTGACTCAAAGTTATGAGATAGAAAAAAAAATTTTTATAGATAAAGCAATTTGAGTCTGTGTTTACTATTACTTGCAATTCAAGGTATCTTAAATGGCAAAGTGTTTGTTTAATAAAAGTGTGTCTATCTGTGCTTTATACATAAAAATACATATATAAAAATATCAAGCTTGATGTAAAGTCAAGAATAAGTAAAATTTGAAGATAGAAGTTAAATTAAAAATTAGAAAGCTACTAACTTCTAACTTAACTGTATTTGTTGAGAGATTTTAATGGAATTTATTTACCTACATAAATGATAATGTATAAAATTTACATATGTAAATTATAAATTTATATACATATCATTATAATCATATTTTAAAAATAATTTGAAAACTATTTTTCCAACAGAAGCAAAACAATTGAAAAAATAATTTTTTTAAAGTTATTTTTAGTGAACTCAACTTTTTTTTTTTTTAAAGATTTTATTTATTTATTTGACAGAGAGAGACACAGTGAGAGAGGGAACACAAGCAGGGGGAGTGGGAGAGGGAGACGCAGGCTTCCCGCCAAGCAGGAAGCCCGATGTGGGGCTCGATCCCAAGACCCTGGGATCATGACCTGAGCCGAAGGCAGACGCTTAACGACGGAGCCACCCAGGCGCCCCGTGAACTCAACTTTTAACTAGCTTTATATAAGTTTTAACTAGCTGCTATTTATTCATATATCACTGACATTTTTTTCTTTGCATCATTTGGCACAAATGAGTTGGACTTTTGTAGAATTAAATATATGCTGTTTTAATTCTCAAAGCCCACGTTACACACAAGGGCATGGAAGATAAAACATAAAGGTAGTCAAGGACAGCCAATAGGCACACATAGGCCATTTAAAAGTCCTCCAGTCACAGCCACCTATTTACTAAGGTTTTGTAATACTGATCTTGCATATTGTATATCTTCCATGAACTCAGTGTCAGTGTTGCTCATGGGATATCCAAGAAAACCCAATGAGAATGATTTTAAAAATAAGATTTTGTCAGAAACGTTTGAGCTTTGGAGGTTCACAAACCACTGTAACAGGTAAGATTCTTTTCATCTCCCATACCAGGGATCAATTTTCTCCCCCTTTGGGGGCAATACCATCCTAGTTGAGAATGCTGATCTAGGGATTGCAGGGTAAAGCAAGAAGATTCATTTGGATATCAACTGTAATGGGAAGCCTTTGGAGAGTTTCAAGTTTTAAATATAATCTCATTTATATTTTTAAAGGATCACTGGCTATATGTGGAAAATTGAAGGAAAGGCAAGGAGACTTTAGTTCCGCACACCCAATTTAATCAGGGGTAAGGACTTACCTTCTTTTCTACAGTTTTTAATTATTGAGTCAACACCCTTCTCCCTCCAAGCTGCCAAAGCATCAGGTCTTGTGTTTACTGTTTTTGTTTTCAGTTCTCTGTTCATTGTTGGTCCCTGGGGATTTTCCTCACACTCTTTAAAGCTCAGCTATATATTGAATAGGTGATCTGTCATATTTTAGCTAACATTTTAAAGTGATTTTAATGAAAGAGTATTTCTCTATCCACATTTTGGTCTCTTTTAAGCCAGTGGATTAATTAGGCACTCCTGTGGACAACCAGTGGTGTCGTTTTCTCTCTTCATGATGGAGATAGGAGGATTATAGGGGAATCAGGTAAGTCATACCCATACTTTAAGAAGGCCCTCCTTGAATGTCTGCTGTTGCTTCTTTAATGAGTGAGCTAGGCAGTTCAGAGTTTATCTCAGAAGCTTCTCAAATTGGTTTTAAAAAGGACATTAAAATCCCTTAAAATATATTTTTAATATTTTATTTATATTTATATTATATAGAATATATATTTATATTTAGATAATATATACTTATATATAATAATTTTATATAATATAATAAATTCATATATCTTTTTATATAAGTTATCATATATTTATATATAAGTGTATTGCATTAACATATATTAGTAATATATAATTAATTATATTACATATTATATATAATATATAATGTATTATTATATTAACATACAATAATACAATATTATATATAGCATGTAATATATAATATAATCTATAATATGTAATTAATAAATATATTATAGATTATTATATATCTTAATTATATTAATAATATATCATAGATTATTATATATAAATATATTAACATAATTAATATATACTTATATAATATGATTATGTATTTATATACTTATATATAATTAATTATATAATTATATATTAATATATAATATAACAATTATATTAATACAAATATATTTATAATTTAAATATTTAATATTTTGAAATATTTTAAAATTTAAAATATTTTAAAATATTAATCCCCTAGACTATAACCCATTGAAAATTATGTTCAGTATGTTGTACAATATATTAACTACACAAAGTTAAGAAATTGTGGACAAAATGGGTGAAAGGGTTCAAAATCTACAAATTTCCAATTATAAAATAAATAAGTCATGGGGATGTCATGTTGTCATGTGCACCATGATGACTATAGCTAATGTACTGCATCGTATACTTAAAAGTTGCTAAGAGAGTAGATCTTAAAATTTCTCATCACAAGGAAAAAATTTTGTAACTATGTGTGGTGATCACTTCACAATATTTACAAATATCAAATTATTTATTAATTAATATAAAAAAATTAATATAATGTGTCAATTATGTCCTTCAATAAGCAATTATTTTTTTAAAAGACATTTCATTTTCATTCTCCTACCAAGTCTATGTATAATAGTTGTCAAATAGGACCCTCATTCCCCTGGCCTCATATCTCCCAATAACTTCTTTAATTGGTGAGCTTGCTAGAAGTTGGACATGTGAGAAACCTTTTGAGTTGTCTCTTGGATTTATCTCTTTTAGGTAGAAGAAGCAATCCAATTTATATTCAAACAGAGAATAAGCTTTGCAGGCTAGGGGCACCTGTCTATCGGGGAGGCCTGCAGTTATTTGGTTCTGCCTATGACTAGGTGAAGTTTGAGGAAGTCCTTGTGACCTCATAGCTAAGTATGTCCTCCAATTTAGCTTTTATCAATTATAAAGGAGATATTTTGACTTCCATTTGTGTAATTATTATGCTTGTCTCTCAAATGGTTACAAACTTACAAAAAGAAAAAGGATTTTATTTATCAGTATTCTGAAACCTCAACCAAAACATTATGTTGAGCTGTGGCACAATTTAAATCTGGGAGGGAAGGAATAGCCCTTATGGGTATGCCAGGACATACATTACTTCTTTAATATAAATACAGGAAATGGGTTATTAAGAAATGTATTGTCATCTCTAAGACAGGAAAGAAGACTTTGGGCATTCCAAAGTGGTACTTTGCAATTGTTTCTAGTAATGACCTGGGAAAGGGTTGGGAGATTCTGATCATATCTCTTTAATAGTAATGCATACAAAAAACTAGACTGTATGATCCAATCACTAATAACTAATCACTACTACCATACGACCTCCACTTTAAATTTATACTCAGAAAGTACAATATCACTTGAGCTTGGGAAATGGGGAATGGGATGTGACCTAGGCAATACACTTTGAATAATTCTATATAAGTATAGGTCTCTGTCCTTTACCCAGACACAGTACAAGGTCAAGACCCGTCTAAATCCTTCCTGCTTTTGAACAATTATGTTAAATCCTATTATGTTAAATCCTTTAAAATTAACTGTTTTAAACCCATGACAAAATCAGCTTGGGTACCTGCTGCCCGTTACCATGATAGCATCTTTAAGTTCTCACTTGGGTCCAATAGAAGAACTAGAAAACATTCCAAGGAAGTAAGGCTGAGAATAAAAATTTGCATAAGTTTTTGTGGTCAGTGTCTCTTTCACCAGGAGGTCATTACATCAGCATCATACACCCAATCTGAGGCACTAAGAGCCCAAATGCTTCATTTGTTGTTTTTCTTGAGATGTTATTTGGCTCAAGGAGATCAGAAAATCTGGGATCTGGTGTTGTCATTGACCACCCCCCATCAATTTCTCTTCCACCAGATACCTTCTCTAAGCTCAAATTATGGCTATGTTTCAAAATATATCCCAGAATTCCACCCATTCTCATTATACCAACTGCTGTCAGACAGAATTAACACATCATTACCTGTTACCTGGAATACTGGATTACTCCTGAAAAAAAATCCCTTTTTCCATCCATGTACCCAATACAGACAACTCACCAGAGTTGCAAGAGTGCTCCTGTTAAAATATGAGGGAAATCATGTCGTGCCTATGCTGAAAATACTCAAATGGCTCCCCATCACACTCAGCATTAAAAACCATTCTAGGACTTCTAAGGTCCAAACTATCAGATTCTGCCAGATCCCCATCACCTCTCTGAACCTGCTTCCTGGTATTCTCTACCTCACTCACTTGGC
>NW_027678849.1:0-378 GCF_054177405.1 Leptonychotes weddellii
TACACATTCTTTTCAAGTGCACACAGAACATTCTCCAGAATAGATCACATATTAGCCCACGAAACCAGCCTCAACAAATTCAAGAAGATCCAAGTCATACCACGCATCTTCTCTGACCACAACACTATGAAACTAGAAATCAACCACAAGAAAAAAGTCTAGAAAAACCACAAATACATGGAGGTTAAACAACATGCTATTAAAGGATGAATGGGTCAACCAGGAAATAAAAGAAGAAATAAAAAACACATGGAGGGGGCGGAGCAAGATGGCGGAGGAGTAGGAGACCTGGATTTCGTCTCCTCTCAGGAATTCAGCTGGATAGGGATCAAACCATTCTGAACACCTACAAACTCAACAGGAGATCGAAGAAAAGAA
>NW_027678850.1:0-378 GCF_054177405.1 Leptonychotes weddellii
AAGTCTCTCCCCAAAAGCCACATTTTACAGGGTACCTACACACAACCCAAATATTCCCCTGCTTTGGATCAGGATGCTAAACCCTTGGAGCATCCTGTAGCCTTCCTTACTCCCCAGTCTATGCTCTTCCATTTTATCTGCTTCTTTTTTTTTTTAATTTTTTATTGTTATGTTAATCACCATACATTACATCATTAGTTTTTTATGTACTGTTCCATGATTCATTGTTTGTGCATAACACTCAGTGCTCCATGCAGAACGTGCCTCTTTAATACCCATCACCAGGCTAACCATCCTCCCACCCCTCTCCCCTCTAGAACCCTCAGTTTGTTTTTCAGAGTCCATCATCTCTCATGGTTCATCTCCCCCTCCAATTTC
>NW_027678851.1:0-378 GCF_054177405.1 Leptonychotes weddellii
CCAGTCAGTTGAGACCACTTCCTTCCCTCTCACGTCTTTGGAGGAGATCAGTAGGGCACTCTTAGCTAGGTCAGGGGGCTCCTTGAAGCGTCTTTCTGCTTCTTATCTGGGCCACCCTGTCTCTTTTTGAGAAAAATACCAGTGACTTAGATACATGTCGCTCGTTTATGCTTTTATATACCGACCATGTGTCCGTATACCATTTGCTTTACCCCAGCCTTGCCTGCGCTCGGCACACCCCGCTAGATCATGACCAGAGGATCCCATGTGGTCATTCTGCCAAAGCAGGTGGTGTTTGATACCTGGACATTCCATTTCAGCTGCTTGAACAAGCATGGCTAATGGGCACCAAATTGCTACTGTTTATAGTCCTTGACA
>NW_027678852.1:0-378 GCF_054177405.1 Leptonychotes weddellii
CTGTGTACATAACAGAGGCTACTGCACTTGAGTGGGAGCTCTGGGTAGCAGCAGAGCTAAGGTACACTCCTAGGCCGGTACAATAAAATAAAGAGACAACTGAGAAGTGAGATGCACAGGTGGAAAATGCTTTATACTTGCCCTCAGCTGATGAGATTCCAAGTATGGAGGAAACTATCTTAGAGTAAGAGTAAAGGACCCCAACCAGGGGAGCACCCCCCAGCAGCATAGCTGCAAAATACATCACCATGTTATTAGGAAAGGTGTCAGAACAGGCAAGTTGGATCATCTGACTGAGTTCACAGAAGAAGTGGGGAATTTCCACCTTTCTACAGAAGGACAGTTGCAAGACCATTAAGCTTTCTAACAAGGAATGCA
>NW_027678853.1:0-378 GCF_054177405.1 Leptonychotes weddellii
ACTTATAATAATTTAGCTGTCTCTGTCCACATCCTAATCCCCAACACCTGTGAACATATTACTTTACATGGTAAAAGAGACTGTAGATATAATTAAATTACACATCTTGAGAAGGGGAGATTAACCTGGATTATCCAAGAAATAATCCCAAGAGCCCTTGTAAGAGGGAGGTAGAAATGTCAGACTCAGAGAGAGAAAGGTTTAAAGATGCTACCTTTGGCTCTCAGGTCATGATCTTTCTCATATCAAAAATGATATTTTGTTGCTTTGATTTGCATTTCTTAAACCACAGAGATGATGATGACAATTCCTCCTAGCAGCTTTGCTAGCCTCTCAGTGCCAGGGGATTGTGAAGGTCGCGCGTGGATCTAGTCGCAG
>NW_027678854.1:0-378 GCF_054177405.1 Leptonychotes weddellii
GGCCCCGCCACTTGATTTCTGAAAAAAAAAAAAAAAAAAAGCTGTATTTTATAAAGGTGTGCGGTTGACCCCTGAACAATGCAGGGTTGTCGGGGCACCGCCCCCGGCACAGCCAGAAATCTGCATGTTAACTTCTGACTCCCCAAACACCTCACTGCTAACAGCCCACTGTCAGCCAGAAGCCTTACGCACAAGATAAACAGGCGATGAGCACATATTTTGATGTTATGTGTATTATAGACTCTGTGCTTACAACAAAGTCAGCTAGAGGAAAGACAGTGCTGTTAAGCAAATCATAAGGAGGAGAAAATATTGTTACGATCCTATACCGCATTTATCGATAAACATCCATGTACAAATGGACCGTCACAAGTCAAA
>NW_027678855.1:0-378 GCF_054177405.1 Leptonychotes weddellii
AAAACAATGGAATACACGTTCTTTTTCAGGTTCCCATGGAACATTCTCCAGGATAGATCACATGCTTTGAAACAAGTCTCAATAAATTTAAGAAGACTGAAACCATCTTATGCATCTTTTCTGACCACAATAGTGTGAAACGTTCCATGCTCACAGATTGGAAGAGCAAATATTGTTAAAATGTCTAAGCTACCTAGAGTAATCTATACATTCAATGTAATCCCTATCAAAATACCATCAACTTTTTTCACAGAGTTGAAACAAATAATCCTAAAATTTTATGGAACCAGAAAAGACCCTAAATAGCCAGAGGAATATTGAAAAAGAAAACCAAAGTTGGTGGCATCACAATTCCAGACTTCAAGCTCTATTACAAAG
>NW_027678856.1:0-378 GCF_054177405.1 Leptonychotes weddellii
GACAGGTTGCCCTAGCTGTCCCCCTGGGATAGGCCCCGAGCTGGCTAGGGAGGAACACAGAGCCAGGGTCTGTGCAAACAACTGATGGCCTGAGCATCCCAGAGCCAGGTGAGAAGAGACAGGGAACCGGCCGGACAGGGTACAGCTGCCTAGAACAGTGGTTCTCAGTCAGGGGTGATTTTGTACCCTTCTCCCAGGCATTCGGCAATGTCTGGAGACATCCTTGTGGGGGGTGCCAACTGGGATCTAGTGGGTAGAAGCCAAGAATGCTGCTAAACATCCTTCAGTACAAGGACAGACCACCACCACCACCCCCAACAGAGAATTATGTGGCCCCCAAATGGCAACAGTACCATGGTTGAGAAACCCTGGTGGAGA
>NW_027678857.1:0-378 GCF_054177405.1 Leptonychotes weddellii
TTGTAACACCCTTAAAAAATATCTCCATAATATTTTGGAAAATATTATCTACACTGTGTGGTCAACCAAATGGCATCATTGTTGTTGAATGATAGACCCATAAAAAGTCAGGCACATTTCAGTCCAGTGGAGACAAGACAGCATTCTAATCTTAATAAAGATTTCCGTTAAGCCAGATATTTTAAAATTAAAAGGAGGACTGGAGGGGAACCTGGGTGGCTCAATTGGTTGAGCAACTGCCTTCGGCTCAGGTCATGATCCTGGAGTCCCGGGATCGAGTCCTGCATGGGGCTCCCAGCTCAGCGGGGAGTCTGCTTCTCCCTCTGACCCTCCCCCCTCTCATGCTCGCTCTCTCTCATTCTCTCTCTCTCAAATAAA
>NW_027678858.1:0-378 GCF_054177405.1 Leptonychotes weddellii
ACTTCATTTCAAAGTTGTTCTTCGGCTGCCTGGATGATAACTTGTACGTATTGATTTTGCCTCACAGAGAACCGTTCCTTCTTCCAAGAATTCCTCCATTTTGTAGATCTGTGAAAACTTAGAAAATTAAAGATCTTGGTTCAAAACTGGCTTTTCTCATAACCTATTGGAACCATAACTTGCTTTGCTTATACATGAAATTAATAGTATTTACTTATTACATTTTGAAATCATTGTGAGGTTCAAATATTTTATACAAATATACTTTATAAGCCTTAAAGTACTCTAAAACACAAAACAGTAATTGCAGTAATAATGCAGTTTTGAAAATGTGCTGATGATTTTTTTAGCACTTTAGGATTTTAATATCCTACAGGC
>NW_027678859.1:0-7575 GCF_054177405.1 Leptonychotes weddellii
CCCACCCCCCACTCCAGCAACCCTCAGTTTGTTTCCTGCGATTAAGGATTCCTCATATCGGTGAGGTCATATAATACATGTCTTTCTCTTTTTGACTTATTTCGCTCAACATAATACCCTCCAGTTCCATCCACGTCGTTGCAAATGGCAAGATCTCATTCCTTTTGATGGCTGCATAATATTCCATTGTGTATATATACCACATCTTCTTTATCCATTCATCTGTCGATGGACATCTTGGCTCTTTCCACAGTTTGGCTATTGTGGACATTGCTGCTATAAACATCGGGGTGCACGTACCCTTTCGGATCCCTACTTTTGTATCTTTGGGGTAAATACCCAGTAGTACCATGGCATTCTTAATAGCATATCCCCACCCCCCAAATAAGTAAAGGGGACAAGCACCGTCTAGCCCTCCTAACAGAGCAACGGGTCAGAATCTGGCGGTGGAAGTCTCTATGCAACAGCCCAGCAGTAGATGATATTGTTACTGCACCTTTCCTAGGACAGTGCGGGGCGAACAGACAGAAATTTCCATCTATAGCCTAAGGTATCTAATATTAGGAATAAAGGATATTCTACAGATAGATGGAAATCTTAGTAAAAGCAGATATGCAAAGATAACATTCATATGCCAAGAAAAAGGAGTCACTGCAACAAGAGAAGTAATCAAAATAAAGTATTTTTAAGAGATTATTAATTGAGGGCGCCTGGGTGGCTCAGATGGTTAAGCGTCTGCCTTCGGCTCAGGTCATGATCCCAGGGTCCTGGGATCGAGTCCCACATCGGGCTCCCGGCTCAGCGGGGAGCCTGCTTCTCCCTCTGACCCTCTCCCCTCTCATGCTGTTTCTCGCTTGCTCGCTCTCTAAAAAAATAAATAAAATCTAAAAAAAAAAAAAAAAAGAGAGATTATTAATTGAGATGAAGCAATGGGAGTTCACAGTGAAATTGTTTAAAACCATGGGGTCCTCAGTGCAGCTCCATGGCACCGTATCCATTAAGTATTGATAGAAATGTGAACAGAGTAGAATGCGGGTCCGTTCTGGACTCTGTGGGCATGTGCGTAGGCATAGGCAGGTAGGAAGCAGGATGAACATGCAAAGTGGATTCTGTGGGCACCACGACTTAGTGTCTTTGTACCCACAGGAAAGATGAGTTAAGATTTTAAGTTACCCAAAGGCAAATAGGGAAACCAAACACAAATAGTGTGAAGAAAGAGCACTGTTCTTTAGAGAATGCTCCCCAAATTAAACAGTGTAAGGAGATGTAATATTATGCAACCGCTTTTTAGGTATACGTTCAGCCAGTGTCTATTGAAGGTTTCAGGCGCAGTGCTAGGAACCAGAAGGACAGAGATGGCTAAGATGTGGGTCAATGATCACTCAAAACAGGAAGTGATTACAGAGACAGGAGTCAAGTATAGTGGAGCAGAAGGAACATTTCCAGATCTCTTTCTACAGATTTCCAGGCATATCCATCCATTCTTCAACAAACACTTCTTACATGTTTAACACTTGCTGAGCACCCTGCTGGGAGCTGAGACCACAAATGTTAAGGAAAAGTAAAGGTTGTGGCCTTCAAGGAGGTAGTCTGGTGAGGACGCTGATGGTGTCATCAATCACTCAAATGCATTTAAAATTACACCTATGCTCTCTGGTGGCTCGGGAGTGTGTGCGGCACTGGGCACATCATGGCGGACTCCACCTGCCCAGGGAGGTCACAGAAAACTTCCCTAGGAAGGAACAGCTGAGCTGAGCTATGATGGATGGATTAAAGATGGCCACAAACTCTATCAAGGGGTTTGGTCTAATTCTTCTCCCCTCGATTTGGGGCTAGCCCCAGGCTCTCACCACAACAAAAAGTACCTGCAGAGATAACGGCCACGTGACCCCCAAGTCCAGGTGAGGAAAGGCTGCAGCTGTTGCCTGTCTCTAGATTCACACACTCCCAGGTGCTTCTGCTCAGGATGCTCCCTCTTGGACTCAGCCACCATGCTGAGAGCAGCCAAGTAGTGGAGCAGTCATCACTGAGAGCACTCCAGCCCCAGACGAGCCTGGCTCCCAGAGAGCAGCCAGCTTTACCTTCCAGCCTTGAGGCACCATGGAGACCCAGCCCAACTGAGCTTTCAGATGCCTGCAGCCCAGCCTGCACCAGCCCACAGCACATGAGCAGCCCAGAGTGAGAAGCATCAAGCCAAGCCCTTCCAGAATTCCTGCCCCATAGACCCTGTGGCCATGCTAATTGGTGGTTGCTTTAAATGCTGGCCTGAACAAGACCTGCCACGTGGCACTGGTTTTGAGACCAGGTACTGACAGAAGCTTGAATGGCCTTGCTGAAGCTGCTGGAACACCTCGAGGGAGGTCAGGAAGGTGGGACTGGAAGCCAGAGAAAAGGAACCCCCCAGTATGTGGTGGCACAGACTTAGTGGCACCATTGCCTGTGGTAACACAGGATAGAGAAAACGAACCTGACAATCACTGTGCTCTTGCTAAGGAACTCTCTAGAGGGACTCTTGCAAGTACCGTGCAGCTTCCTGGCTGCTTGTGAAAAGATGAGGTGGGGGAGAAATGGCATGAAGACAATGTGCTCAGGTTTTTAGCAGAGTGAGCATGAACTGTAAAGGGCCCAAGACAGACTCTGCAGCCAGCAAAGGGTTCACAGTGAAGAGCTGGCCTCAGGGCAAAGATGATTTGAGGGCACTGCCAGAAAAATATCACCTCGTGGAATTCAGGGCATAGCTGAGAGGCTCTTCAAAAGGGTATCCGAATGATTCAAGGTAAAAGATCTTGCACCCCCTCCACTGAACAAAAAGACCTCCATTAAATAAAAATAGGCCTAGGGACAATAGTGCTTCAAAGGCAGGACATTGCTCTCTGCAACCTCACAGGTGGCCAAGGCAGAGAAGGGTTTATCTCGAACAGATTTATGAATGTGCTTTGGTCTAACGGAATGGATTATAAATTGATGCTTAAAACTCCATGGGGTTTTTCAACGAATTAACACAGTTGACTGACAGGAACCGTGGAGGCTCCTTCCCAGGGTCAGGTCTGGGAACTCACTGTGGAGGTGACGATATGTGCCTGGCAGGATTCAGAAACACTGTCTCCAGTGGCCCCCAATGCCTCCTTCTCCCTTTTCAAAGCGGGAGGGTTTATCACAGCATTCCTCACTCAGTGTCGCTGCTATGTGCTGGGGCTGTGACAGGAGATCTGTTTAGATTAGAGGCCTTTGACCAAGAGAAAGTGCACTTGAAACATGGGCTTTGAACGGGGGTCTTGTGGAGGAAGGAGAAGCCAATTACAAGACAAATGTTCATGGAGGGGTAGAAAAAAGAGGGAGAGTCTTGAAAATGAAGTTATAAATACACTAAGAAGAAATGCCATTAAAACACAGTCAGCAAATGGGAGAATTCACTCCTGAGGAAATAGAAATAATAAAACAACCTAAAGAGAACTTTAAAATTAGTAGGTTTAATATAAAAAAAAAAAAAAAAAGAAGACCAAAAAGGAAGATTATGGAGCTAAAAGGCCAACATAAACCAAGGACATCTGCTTGTTAAGAACTAATTTAAAATGCTAAAAGTGAAAAAACTTGTACTTCATTGGAAAAGTAAATGTGAAATAAGAAAATGGAAAGAGTGCATGCATATCTTTTAGAAATTTTCTGTGAAAGAGAGGGAGATGAGATAGGAGAATCAGTGTGGGTCCTAGGCGCATCCCTCAACACCACCACTGTGGGAATGACCTGAGCATAATCAGAAAGCTACCGTGGAGAGTGACAAGCTGTGTAGTCAAGAGCCAAAGGGGATAATCCACAGGGCAAGGCTCCCGTATAAGAGAGAGTAGGATCTGCCACCAGGTGGGGAGGATACTTCTGTGGGGAAAGGTACAGGATACTATCTCTGGCAGCCTCTGTTATCTCCGACATTGGGAAATGAGGCCAGTGCTGGGTGCTGTGGGGAGGAGGCTCTGAGCAGGGAGGGTTGGAAATAGCAGAGTCAAGGGTGAGGGGCAAGCAGTCATGAGCACAGAGGGGAACACTGGACCACATCAAGGCTTATTTGAGGCCAGAGTTCCCGAACGCGGAAGGGAGCCCAGCCATCCTGCTGTGGGACTCTTCATGAGCACCGGCTTCTAGAGGGCCTGAGGGCCTGTCGCAACTTAGCTTAAAGGAGCAGGCCCTGGCTGAACGCCCACTGAGTGTCTCCAATACCACTATTAAAACTATACCGTGGAAAGACACCAGGGCAAGCCCTCAGCACTGGGAGAACACCTGCGGGTACAGGGCTTTTCATTTTGAATGCTTTTTAAAATGTATTCATTTCTAAGGTTATTCTAATTGTATTAGTCTCAACTCATTCTATTGACAATAGAATTCAGCATTTCTTATATCCCGTACTACCTCCTGAATCCATTCTTTTTTCAGACCACCTTAAAATCTGATTTTTCCCAGTATGCACCATGACTTTGGGAACCTCCCTCTGGAAATGTTGATCCCAGTGGGCTGTAGGAGAAGGACAGTGCTGAGTGGTCTGTGACAGAAGAAAATTCCAATTCCATATGAAAAAAAATAAAAAAAGTAGTAGGGTCTGGCCAGTCCCAGGGTTTGTCAGGTGCTGCGATGAACATAAGCAGCACCTGGGAACGTGACACCTGAGTGGGAGTGTTGCTGACCCCGGAACATGGAATCTAGACTGGATAAGAAGGAAATAGAGAACAGGCTGGGGAAGGGTCAGGTCCACTACCATCAAGAGTCATCTTCAAGTCATGAGAAAATAACTCTCGGATGTACAATTTGGGGAGGCTAGGACACGTGGATGCTAACCTGGTCTAGCATGGAGGACAGTGCCGTGGAGGGTAACCCTGAGCCAGATGCCAATGATGGTCACCTGAGGGAAAGAGGTGGGAGTGGGAGCCACAAGGAATGGTTTGCTCTTGGGGCATGTGAGTGAAGACCCAGAGCCTAAAAGGAACAGGAGCAGGTCATCCTACAGCCAAGGGGGAGCAGAGCATGATGTGCCCACTGCATGGCTTGACTGCATCCAGTGTGGCTCATACTCGAGGTGGACTGGGGCAGAATCTGTGCAAACCCTCCACTTCCCCTCTGCAAAGTGAGGTTGATGATTTGGGACCACAGGGAGGATTTAATGATAGGCTGTCTCACACAATGCACTTACATGTCTGGTACAGTGAAGCTCACATTGTGTGCCACTGTGGTTCAGTCTTAAAAGAACAAGAGGGCCCTACTGTGTGCCACACACTGGGCTGGAACTTGGGAACAAGAAACCAAGAAACCAATTGATTCATGAGTGTATGAGGGAGGTGCGATAGCAGGTTTATGGGGGGACAACCCTCTGCAGAAAACTGGAAGGCCCCAGGCTTGGCTGGAAGAAAGGGCATGTCCAGAGGCCAATGGGCACATGCGGCCCAGCCATCATGTGGGAGAGAAACAGTTTAAACATAGTTAAAAGTCATTTCCAACGACTTGATATGAGCTAGGTGGGAGAGAGAATAAGGAAAAGCTACATTACAGTCCTGTGTAAGGGTGTGAATTCTTCCTAGCACTTCCAAGGGAGTGAAGATCTTCCACGACCTCCAGAAACTTCATTGCTCCTTTTCCTTTCCCTTCCCAGAGGTAAAGTGTGCCAGGGATTGTCTGTCGAGACCTTAACAGACGACAATCCTCGGCAGTTGGCAGATGGGAGAAGAAACAGGCTGTGTCTTAGCAATAGGACAAACATTTCTTGGCTATATTTTTTATTAATATTTTAATCTCTGATTCAAGAATCCTTTAGGAATTAGCTTATGTCATTACACGACTTCTAAATAGTATTTTTGGAAAATCTTTGTGACAGATAAAACCCAAGATTTTGGCTAAAGGGACAGTATAATACTTTTTTTTTTTTTTCTTTTTGAGCCAACAGTAAGAACCCTATTAGATCTTCACTGGTACTTATTAATACAAATCATAGCTCAATCATTTACTATTACCTGGATGAACATCAAGGATAAAGTACCCCCCAAAACAAGTTTGCAAAGAGTCATTTCTAGAAATCAATATTTTCATTTGTTTTGTTTTCACATGTGAAAGAGTGTCAAACCACAAAGATAAAGGCAGGTAGGAGACAGGACTCCTCCAAGTTGTCATCGCGTTTGCTCACAGTCCCGTCTCATTTAGAAAGTTGTGAAATCATCAGTGAACATGACGGATGCCCAAGATCTTGGGTCCATGTGAGAATGAAGTCAGAACCTAGGGCTTAAAAAGCATGGTGGCTGCCCGACACCTGTCTCTTCTGGAGAAGGGGAATGAGCCTCAGAGAGGTGAGGTGGCTCCCCTGGGGCCGCCCAGGAGCCATCTGCCCACCAAGGCCTCTGTCCTGACACCATGACTCCAGGTCACCACACGTTACACTGCACACTGTCACCACTGTCCAGTCTACCCCAGGCTGTGAGATGAGAGCTGAGTGTCCCTGTCCCCTCAAGGCCTTGGGCAGGGAGATTGCAAGGGACCCATGTCAGAGATGTAGAGGCCAGGGGGATGGTCCCACGGCACACAGGACAGACACCGGAAGCCAGACTGAGTGCACATGCTCAGTCTCAGCGCAGACCTACCCAGACATCTTATTTAACAACAATTCTCTAAACACATATCTATGACCTTTTCCTAAAACTTCCTGTAAGCTTTTCACTTGTTGATGAAACTATTTCATCCTTCATGACATGAGCTAAGACATGCTCACTAAACGTGCTCTGGAATGTTGGATTCTAGAATAGCAAAAAGGTTATATAAAAACTAAGGAGTGGAGGTGGGTGGGGAAATGGGGTAACTGGGTGATGGGCATTAAGAAGGGCATGTGATGTGATGAGCACTGGGTTTTATATGCAACTGATGAATCATGGACCTTTACCTCCAAAACCAATAATACACTATATGTTAATTAATTAAATTTAAAAAAACTAAGGAAATCTGAATCATGTACAGGCTTTAGTTATTAATAATGTGTCAGTGTTAATTTACTAAGTGCAATAGAAGTAACATTCTAATAGAAATGTTAATAATAGTGGAAAGAATGCAAGATATGTGGGGGCTCTCTGTACCAAGTTCATAATTTTCCTGTAAATCCAAACCATTTTAAAAAGTAAAGTTTATTTTTAAAACAGCACTAACCGTGTTGTTACCAACCAACAGACAGCAGATGGGGACAGCCTCTCATGAGGGCAACAGGACAACACCTATCAGAATCGCTGATTTTTCTGTACTCAGAAAACTATAAAATACTCATGAAAGAAACTGAGGAAGACACAAAGAAATGGAAAAACGTTCCATGCTCATGGATTGGAAGAACAAATATTGTGAAGATGTCAATGCTACTTAGAACAATCTACACATTCAATGCAATCCCCATCAAAATACCATCCACTTTTTTCAAAGAAATGGAACAAATAATCCTAAAATTTGTATGGAACCCGAAAAGACCCCGAATAGCCAGAGAAATGTTGAAAAAGAAAAGCAAAGCCGGCGGCATCACAATTCCAGACTTCCAGCTCTATTACAAAGCTGTCATCATCAAGACAG
>NW_027678860.1:0-378 GCF_054177405.1 Leptonychotes weddellii
AATGGTAGAACTCTGGAAATGAGTAGAATTGAAAAATAAGATTTTAGAGAGAAAAATGACAGAAAATAGATCACAGGTAAAGAAAATCCAACATATGCATAACTGGAATCCCTGAAGAAAAACATCAACATTATGTTCTGAGGGGGGAGGAGAGGGTTGTAGGTGGTAAATACAAAGATGCAAATGTATATAAAAACATAAACCAAGAAAACATCATAAATTGTCAGAGATTTTAATGCATACATTAAACTATTAAAAGAAATTGAACAAAATGACCATCATTAAGACATGCCCTACTGAAATTTTTTGACATCAAAGATGAGGTAATTCTTTGGGCAGCCTTCACATATGAGTGGGGGAAAAAATCAAGCTGTCCTC
>NW_027678861.1:0-378 GCF_054177405.1 Leptonychotes weddellii
CTCTGAAACACTGAGGTGCCTGGGTGGCTCAGTCAGTTAAGCATCTGCCTTCAACTCAGGTCATGATCCCAGTGTGGGGCTCCTTACTCGGGGAGCAGCCTACTTCTCCTTCTCTGCCTTCCCCACACCCCCACTCGCACTCGCTCTCTCTCATGCTCTTTCTCTCTCTCAAATGAATTAATGAATGAATGAATAAATTTAAAAAAATTAATGAAAACTATAACACTGATGAAAGAAACTGAAGACAACACAAAGAAATGGAAAGACATTCTGCTCATGGATCAGAAGAACAAACATTGCTAAAATGTCTATACTAGGGGGCGGAGCAAGATGGCGGAGGAGTAGGAGACCTGGATTTCGTCTCCTCTCAGGAATTCA
>NW_027678862.1:0-378 GCF_054177405.1 Leptonychotes weddellii
GTGTGTGTGTGTGTGTGTGTGTGTGTGTACATTAAAGATTTTATTTATTTGACAGAGAGAGACACAGTGAGAGAGGGAACACAAGTAGGGGGAGTGGGAGAGGGAGAAGCAGGCTTCCCGCTGAGCAGGGAGCTCAACGAGGGGCTCTATCTCAGGACTCTGGGTCATGACCTGAGCCGAAGGCAGACGCCTAACAACTAAGCCACCCAGGCGCCCCCAGGTATATATTTTTAAGTGATAAAACAAGTTGTCCTGAAATACTCTTTCTTCATGTAACAGGTATGAATTTATAAGCACACTCCGTGGTGTGTAAGAAATATTCAACTTCTTCATTTTTACCAAGTGAACATAAATTAAACTTCTGCCACTGGGTAGGAA
>NW_027678863.1:0-378 GCF_054177405.1 Leptonychotes weddellii
AAAAAAAAAAAAAGGCTTTTTAATTTAATTTCAGTTGGACATATGTTAGCTTAGACAAAGATGTCTCCTTTGGAAGTTCACATTCCTTATTAATCTCTTCTGCCAAAGAAGAGAAAACAGAGATAAAGGAAATATGAGGGTTAACACTCCAACCAATAGGGAATCTCCTTCCTTCCTTTCTCTCCAATAAATTTCTGGAGCACCTATCATGTGCCCGGCATTGTCTATATTATCTCATTAAACCTCCTGATGATCATGAAGTGGGTATTAATGACCCCTTTTAACAGTTGAGGAAACTGAGACACATTTGGAGAAGCTAGTTGTCTTATTGGCTGATTTGTCTTTTTACAGTTCTGTTATTTAGCTCCAAAACCTTGG
>NW_027678864.1:0-378 GCF_054177405.1 Leptonychotes weddellii
AAAATCTTAAAAAAAAAAAAAAGTGGGAGCTGAAGAGAGCAATCACCGAATTTGAAAACACACTAAGTTGACAGCAAACTACTTGATCAAGTGGAAAAAGAATCAGACAATGTAAAGATCCCTTGTTTTAAATTCTATGTTGAGAGGAGCAAAGAAATATGTGGGAAAGGAAGGATTCTTTTTTTTTTTTTTTAAGATTTTATTTATTTATTTGACAGAGAGAATGAGAGAGAGAGCACATGAGAGGGGGGAGGGTCAGAGGGAGAAGCAGACCCCCCGCCGAGCAGGGAGCCCGATGCGGGACTCGATCCCGGGACTCCAGGATCATGACCTGAGCCGAAGGCAGTCGCTTAACCAACTGAGCCACCCAGGCGCCCG
>NW_027678865.1:0-378 GCF_054177405.1 Leptonychotes weddellii
AATGGATGCGTACTTTTAATAAATAATTGGACTACTGCATTAGAAAAAGGATAATGGGGGCGCCTGGGTGGCTCAGTCAGTTAAGCGTCTGCCTTCGGCTCAGGTCATGATCCCGGGGTCCTGGGATCGAGTCCTGCATTGGCTCCCTGCTCAGCGGGAAGCCTGCTTCTCCCTCTGCCTCTGTCCCTCCCCCTGCTTGCGCTCTCTTGCCCTCAAATAAAATATTTAAAGAAGAAAATGAAGAAGAATGGAACTTCGTTCTGGTTAAGTATTAAATGCAATCTCCTTATTCCTCGAAATCTCGCAAAGCTGCCAGAGGTCACCCCCCCAGGACCCCCACCCCCCTCGCTGAACTGCCAAGACTTCTACTTCCTGTTC
>NW_027678866.1:0-378 GCF_054177405.1 Leptonychotes weddellii
GCACAGGGCCCTGGGTGGTGTGGACCGAAACCAGAAGGGTCTTCACCAGTGGCATGGCCTAAGAGACTGGGGAAAGGCCTGGAGAATTACAGGTCACTTGTGCAAACCACTCAGGACGAGTGTTCCTAGGGTGGGGGTGGGGGCCTGGGCAGGACAGTACCGGCCATGCTGGTGGGTGATCTTGCTGGATGTCCCCCCCCTTGTCCACAAGTGTCCTCACACGATGCCACTGGCATCCCGACACCGGAGCAGGCCACTGTCCACAGCAATGGAGGCCGGACGGGGTTCTCAGTTCACAGGGAAGGCCCCACACCAGGACTCCGAGTCCCTCATGCTCCCAGGCGGAGTCCAGACCTACCAGATGATGGCCCTGAGTCC
>NW_027678867.1:0-378 GCF_054177405.1 Leptonychotes weddellii
CGGCAGCCCCCAGGGGCAGAGTGGTGGGTCGGGGGTGCGAACTGGGAGCGGCTGGCGACAAAGGGCAGAGACGTGCCCCAACCTGGAGGCAGGGCTGGGAGCACTGCGGAGGGGCGCACAACCCAGGCTGCTGCAGTTTATAGCAGCATGGACAGAAACGGAGATGGTGTGGCCTGGAGAGCTCACTGAAGAACAGACTACGATCTCTCTGCTCTGAGGCAGAGGATGGGAAACGGTCTCTTCTGCTCTGACTCGCAGAAGAGACGCAGAAAGCTGCCAGGGAAAGCAGCCAGAGAACAAAAGCCCCAAAGAATGATTCCCGCTGAGCCCATCCCCCACCACAGGGGGGCAGGGCAACTCTGCCCAAACAGCATTGCC
>NW_027678868.1:0-378 GCF_054177405.1 Leptonychotes weddellii
CAAGGACCTGTTTTTCTCATGCTGTTGGTAGAGGCTCTGGAACACAGGCAGAATAACCGCAGGCATCCTAAAGCTGAGGCTCAGAACTAGCACAGTGTTAAATCTATCCACATGCCACTGGCCTAAGTAAGCCCCAGGGGTGGGGAAGTGGATTCTGGTCAGAATGACAAGGCTTTGCATACAAAAAAAAAAAAAAAAAAGGATGCAAAGATTTGGGCTAGTTATTCAATCTACAAACCTGTTTGGAAGCAATGAGCTCAAAAAGAGATCTATTAAGGGGCACCTGGGTGGCTCAGATGGTTAAGCGTCTGCCTTCGGCTCAGGTCATGATCCTGGAGTCCTGGGATCGAGTCCCGCATCGGGCTCCCTGCTCTGCGG
>NW_027678869.1:0-378 GCF_054177405.1 Leptonychotes weddellii
AAAAGGGATTCTCAAAGTCAAACTGGATTTGAGAATTCTAGGTTAAATAGTTTAAAGTGCTTTTACTTGCAGAATTTCTAAGAACCTTACTAAATTAACATGCTTTATAAATACCAAGACGAAGATACATTGTGGGTTATACAGATTTGAATTTTCTCTATGGACTGTCATGAGATATAACCATGTAGGGTTATTTCTTGTTCTTGTCCTATTAATTCTTTTTTTTTTTTAAAGATTTTATTTATTTATTTGAGACAGAGAGAATGAGAGACAGAGAGCATGAGAGGGAGGAGGGTCAGAGGGAGAAGCAGACTCCCTGCCGAGCAGGGAGCCCGATGTGGGACTCGATCCCGGGACTCCAGGATCATGACCTGAGCC
>NW_027678870.1:0-7574 GCF_054177405.1 Leptonychotes weddellii
TCTGCATGGAGCACTGGGTGTTATGCACGAACAATGAATCATGGAACACTTCATCTAGAACTAATGATGTAATGTATGGGGATTAACATAAGAATAAAAAAATAAATAAATAAATAAATAATTAAAAAAAAAAAAATGTCTTTCTCTCATTCTGGATTCTCAGTTCCCCAGGACATGGCAATGACTGTTACCAATGTCCTGTCCATTCTTTCAGAGATGGTCTGATATAAACTGTATATGCATTCCTATAGCCCCCTTTTTTTACACAAATGATAACACATGCTCTGTTCTATAGCTTACTTTTTTCACCTAAATAATTATGCATATATTTCATATTGGTACATACAGATCTAATTAATAATACCTTATTAATCTTGTTAAAGGCATCCCAATATCATATTTTATGGCTGTAATACAATGAATTTAGACAGTCTCTCCCTCACGTATTTAGTTTGTATATTATCTAGGATAAGTTCTAGCTGTACTCAGGATAACAGTATCTTAAATAGGATAAAACTGCCTTTATTACAAAAAGGTTGGAAGTCAGTATTATAGGCCTGTTCTGATACTCTACAATGTCAGGCACCCATGTCTCTCCTCTCTCATTATTCTACCAGGCATGGCCTCATTCCAAGTTCACTGCATAGTCCAAGGTGGCAGCTCCAACTCCAGCTACTATGTCCACATTCCAGGCAACGAGATGGGAAAAAAAGGAGAAAGGCACACCCTCCCTTTAAGTGCACTTTCCAGAAACTGTACATATTCCTGACACTGACAACTTAGTCACACAGTCATACTTTGTTCCAAAGAAAACTAAGAAATGCAGTCTTTACTCCAGGCAGCCATGTGCCCATCATAAACTACAAATTATTTTACTACAGTATATGGGAGAAAACAGAGAGTTGGAAATAACAGTCTCTACCATTTCTTCTAATCTTTCACAAGTCAAACAAAACAGAAAAGAACATCCTTATGTATCTGCCTTTGTACACTTATGTGAGAGTATCTTTGCATGAATTATAAGAGCAATAGGAGAGGTTTTAGAGATCCTATTCCAATTCCCTCATTTTACAGATGAGGATTAAGATTCAAAGAGGTTAAGTAACTTGACAAAAGTCATATAACTAGCTCCCAGCAGAGTAAGGTCGCCAGATAAAATATAGGACACACAATAAAACTTGAATTTCAGGTAAACAAACAATTTTTTAGTATAATGTCACATGTAATATTTGGGACATACTTACACTGAAAAATTATCCCATGTTTATCTGAAATTCAAATTCAACTGGACGTCCTGTATTTTTATTTGTTAATTCTAGCAACTCTACAGCAGAGCTTTAGAATTTAAATCTCTTGACTTTAGCCTACTGGTTCTCCTATATACAACATGGCCATGTCACATGGACACTCAGTTAATAAATGAAGTAGAGCATACCAATAATTCACAGACAAAGATTATACCTTCCCACCAAAGATTAGCCTTTATAAGGGACCAGACATCATGCTATCCATGCCATATGCTTAAGTTAACTGAGTTTTTCTATGGCTTCAATACATGGGTAACAACTGTTCTACGGAGGTTACAATAAATCCAACAGTCACTAGAGCATACGTGCTCCTATTTAAAATAAAATTAGCCTTAAATTAATGCAGACTTCCAAAGGCTGAAAGTAGGCAAATCTTGCCAGAGTTCTGGTTTATTACACATACAGAAAAGAACACAAGGATGGAATACAGACATGCTACAGCATTCAGAACTCCTTTGAAATTCAGTAGTCACTTCATAGTAGTGATAATGACTGGGGAATGGGGAACCAAGTTGAAAATTACAATTATGCCAGCAAATATATTTCATTTCATTCTCTATATATGGTTTAAAACTTTTAAACCTAACAAATTAAGACCTCTTCATATTCTCTCTTCCTGATTAAAATAAACAACTCTGCAAAATTTTTCATATCACAAGGTTTTACAGGCACACTCACATTTTATAACAAAGAAATCAAGAACTGTAGCTCTAAGCATATTTTTCATGCTGTTATGTACATTATTTCCTAAAAGAGAACCACCTGAAAACTTAACTTTCCAAAATTTAGCAAACTATGTTAAAAAAGAAAAAAGAACCTGATTGTTATCCAGTCTCGAGATTCAGCTACCAATTTCCAGAAAACACAAAGAACAGAGCAACATTTTAAACTCTGCAGGGATGCAATCAACAAAATCCAGGCCACAGGAATCTCAACAGGACAAACAACCTGGTCTCTTCAGTATCTAAATAACAAATGGAAAAAAAGTAAATGACACTTAAAAAGCATCACCCAATCACAAAGTGTGATCCTTATTTAAACTCTGAT
Source organism: Leptonychotes weddellii (assembly GCF_054177405.1). NCBI lineage: Eukaryota > Metazoa > Chordata > Mammalia > Carnivora > Phocidae > Leptonychotes > Leptonychotes weddellii. The sequence continues at coordinate 2,355 of NW_027678870.1, forward strand.
TCAAACTGTTTTAAAAAAACAAACAGGGGCACCTGTGTGACTCAGTTAAGCATCTGACTCTTGATTTCAGCTCAGGTCATGATCTCAGGGTCGTGAGATCAAGCCCAGCGTGGGGCTCTGTGCATAGCGCAGAGTCTGCTGGAGATTCTCTCTCTCTCTCCCTTCTCCCTCTGCCCACCCCCAACTTTGTGCACGCTCACTAGCTCTCTCTCTCAAATAAATAAATAAATAAATATCTTTAAAAAACAAAACAAAACAAAAAAACTATGGCACCAATGAGAAGATTAAAAATTTGAACACTGCCTGAATATTTGGTAGTATTAAAAAACTACTGTTCTCTCTCTCTCTCTCTCTCTCATTCTCTCTCTTTCAAATAAATAAATAAAATCTTTAAAAAAAAAAAAGGGGGGGCGCCTGGGTGGCTCAGTTGGTTAAGCGACTGCCTTCGGCTCAGGTCATGATCCTGGAGTCCTGCGATCGAGTCCCGCATTGGGCTCCCTGCTCGGCGGGGAGTCTGCTTCTCCCTCTGACCCTCCCCCCTCTCATGTGCTCTCTCTCTCTCTCTCATTCTCTCTCTTTCAAATAAATAAATAAAGTCTTTAAAAAAAAAACTACTGTTAATTTTTCAGTGCATGTGATAATGTTATAGGACTTCTATTCCCTTAGAATTCTTAGTCATGCCACTTCAAAGAATGAAGAGGTAGATCAGACGAAGAGTGGTGGGCAGCAAGGCAAAGTTTACTGAGCAATAGTACAAAGCTCCCAGAGAGAGTGGGGAACCAAGAGGGTTGCCGTTTTGCCATTCAAATCTAGGGGTTTTTATAAGCTCTTCTGCGGAACTATCTTGAGCATCCTGAGTGTGGGCCCCCTGTGGATTGGCTGCTAAGGCGTGCCAATCAAGACTTTGATCACGCACCCGTCTACCTATCCGGTTATTGTTCATGTGTTGACAGTTTTTGGGCTGACATCTGGAGATTAACTGCCTCAACTTGTGATAGTGACCAACGTTTTATGGCTGATTGTTTTGTTTCAGGATGTTTTGCAAAAGTCACTTCTATAGAGGCTCCTAGACAAGATGCTATTGTGGTCTTGTCTAAGCTGTGAAACAGGATGCTAGTATGGTTTTGTTTTAGCTGTCCCAGCTCCCTGTTTTCTTGCTGGGGACCCTGGCCCTGACTACCTAATTGTCCAATGAACTTCTAACAATAATAGCATTATATTAGAACTTGTTTGAAGATCCTTATCTTTTAGAGATAAAAACTAAAATATTTACAGATGAACTGATAGAATATCTGTGCTTTACCTCAAACAAACAGAGGAGGAGGAAGTAGGTGGGTGAGGATAAGGCAGGAGTGTCCACAAGTTGATGGATTAGGAAAAGATTATAAGTACACAGGGAGTCAATTACACTATTTTCTGGTTATATTTCTGCACGTTTGAGATTCCCCATAATTTTTTTTAAAATGTCTAGTACAGGGCGCCTGGGTGGCTCAGTCGTTAAGCGTCTGCCTTTGGCTCAGGTCATGATCCCAGGGTCCTGGCATCCAGCCCCGCATTGGGCTCCCTGCTCCGCGGGGAGCCTGCTTCTCCCTCTCCCACTCCCCCTGTTTGTGTTCCCTCTCTCGCTGTGTCCCTCTCTGTCAAATAAATAAATAAAATCTTAAAAAAAAAATGTCTAGTACATGCTAAAAAATTAAACTGAAACCTGAGGATAGTTGCAAATATCTGAAATATGATAATATTCCATCAAAAAAAATAATTTAAACAACCCACTATTTCAGATCCTATTGTGAATAATGCATTAATTCAGATAAAACATTTGTCTTGAATATTTTTCAGAAGGGCTTGACTTATCTGTTATGAATTAAATGAGGAAAAATACAAGTAAAGGTAATTTCAAACACATATAAATTTCCTACAAGCCAGCAAAATCAAGACCTCTCTCCTAAAAAGCAATTATTTTCCGCCAAAAAAAATTGTAAACAAAACCCTAACAAATAATTTTTCTAATATTTGTTTTTACTATGTTCAATACTCTGTGTGGTCCAGTTTTTAGTCAGATATATAATTGGAACATCAACCAAATATCAAGAGAAGGATAAGTTAGTCTGATTTTAATAGAAGCTAAGAAACCTAAGCTCCAAGCATTTTTTTTGAAAAAGATTGCTAAGTGAGAAACCTCAACAGCCACACCGTGAAATAATTTTATCAGCCTTATCAGCCATAACCTTGAAAAAAAAAAAAAGCTGCCCTATTCTTGCATCTTCTTTCAGTTTGTTTTCTCTCCCCAGCAATTACCTGTAAAGAGGGAAGAAGGCAAGTCCCAAGGTTGTGCAATCTAAACAATGCCTGGGGGAAACAGCCTGTGAATTTTTCTAGCTTGCTTAAACTTTTATATCACAAAAGCTCAGATAATTTTTAATTAGGCCAGTGCCAACCTGGAGGCATTAAACACAGAGTGTCTTTTTGCAAACAAAGCATCAATTTCACTCTAGGCATCTTGTAAAATGAGTAGACGGCTTAGGAATTACTCTCACTTTACACAGGAAGAAACTGCAACTCTGAATTAACAGATTTGGCAAATGAAAAGTTAAGGAGTAGCTGACTTGAACTCAAATCCCCTGACAACAATTAGACAAGTCCTAATATTTGCCCATTCCCCCCAAATGGAAACACATGGTCATACATGCAAATCTTTTGCAATATAAATTACTATTCTGTAACCTGATCAATATTTTTTTCTATCATCAAAATCCTTCCATTCATCAAGGTCCACCTTACTATGCAAATGGCTACAGAATATTCCATGGCAGAAATGTACCATAATTTATTTAGCCAATCCTTTGAATTGGACATTTAGTTTCTCTTCAACCTTTGCCATAATAAACAATGCTATATAATGCATGTCCAAATACGCATATCTACATGAATCTGTTCCATTATTCCTCCAGGATAAATTCTTAGATGTAGAATAACTGGTGGGCAAAGGGTATGCCCATTTAAAATATGGATTTTAACAACAAATTGTTCCCAGGAGGGCTGGAGTAACGTAGAGCCCCCACTAACAGTGATTAAGGTCCATTTTACCACTCTGCCAACTACTGTGCATTAGCTTTCCCTTTAAACTTTGGCAATATGATAGCTGAAAATAATCTCATTATTTTAGCCTACATATATTTTTATCAGTAGTAAGGTTACTATCTTTCCTTGAATCTTTTTCCCTCCTGGGAATTGCCTGTCCATGTTTTTCACTAATTGCTCTACTTTATTGTTAATCTTGTTATTATTGATTTATAAAAGCTCTATATATATTAAGGCAAGGTTCCTTCACCTCAGCATTATTGACATTTGGGGCTGGATAATTCTTTGTTGTAGGGGACTGTTCTGAGTTTTACAGAATGTTTAGCAGCATCCCTGGCCTCTACCCTCTAAATGCCAGTAGCATTCCCTCCAGCTGTGACAACCAAAAATGTATCGAGGTGTTGCCTCTGGAGAGCAAAACAGCCCCTGGCTGAGAACCACAGTGTTACACAGATTAACTCTCTGCTCCAATTACATGCTATAGCCTCTTGGGACTAGTACCCCTCACTCCTCATCCAATAAGAATGTCCCTTCTTCAATATTCTTTAAAGATTCTTTACAGACTTAATTACTATACTAATTTTTTAGGCAGCTGTCTCAATATTGAATGACTACAGTTGCTCCAAAACTCATAAAACTAAAATGAAGTCTAAATCCTTTTAAGTTCTAATCCTTAATTTTAGCTATACCACCTAGAACTCTACTGTTCAATACAGTAGCTACTAGCCACATGTAACTATTTAAATTTAAATTAAGTGAAATTAAATAAAATGTAAAATTCAGTTCCTCACACTAGCACATTTCAAGTACTCAATAGCCACTGTGCCATATTGGACAGCACAGATATAGAACGTTCCTATCATCTCAGAGTGTTCCACTGTACAAAGCTGCTCTAGAACCTTGCCACTCAAAGTGTGGTCCAAGGATCAGAGCATTGGCATCATCTAAATGCTTGTTAGAAATACAGAATCTTGGGCCCAACCCCAAACCTACTAAATCAGGATCTTCATTTTAACAAAATCCCCAGGTGATTTACGTGCACTCAGAAGTTTGAGAAGCATTGCACTGGGAGACTAAAACATCTGAGGTCAGTTATCAAAAGTGCTTTCATTCCACAAGTGCTTACTTCTCCTAAACATCCTCAGCTTTTCATCATATGACCTAGTTTCCAAATCTCCACTGATCCAACTCTTCACTGCCCTCTATCATCTTCTTATCTATAAAGGACAGAAGTGAGGCTGTGCTTCAGGAGAGGTCTGAAATTGAGACATCACCATCTTTGAGCTGAATATCAGGTTCCTTTCAATGTTGTCTCAGTGTGCATTAGTTTTGTCCTTATTTAGTAATTTCCCATCAGTTCACACTAGAGGCATGTAATAAACTTGTGGCCAATAGGTTCCTTGCCTTCTTCATGAAACTGCAGTGAAGTCACTCATTTCATAAACTTTTACGGATGCTTGTTTAAATTGATTTTCAGAAATGTACAATTATCTATATTAAATTTAACCTTGTTGGCTTCTATCTTTTGGTTTCAACTACCTAGTTCCTAATGTGTCCCAATTTTTTCATCCAACTTTGAAAACTTGACAAGCATGCTTATTTCTTCTTCCAAACACTAAACAGGAGGAAATCGAGAATAGTAACCTAGAGTCCCACAGAATTTTCTTCCGCCTGCCTATACTCTTAGGTATATTTCTAACCCAGTCATTAATCTGCCTAAATGAACTGATACTTGAAATCACTTCCTAATTCTTAATTGCAGGAAACAAACTGAGGGTTGCTGGAGTGGGGGGTGGGGTGGGAGGGATGGGGTGACTGGGTGATAGGCACTGGGGAGGGTATGTGCTCTGGTAAGCTCTGTGAATTGTGCAAGACTGTTGAATCTCAGATCTGTACCTCTGAAACAAATAATGCAATATATGTTAAGAAAAAAAAAGAAGAAGAAGGTAGCGGGAGGGGAAGAATGAAGCGGGGGAAATCGGAGGGGTAGACGAACCATGAGAGACGATGGACTCTGAAAAACAAACTGAGGGTTCTAGAGGGGAGGGGAGTGGGAGGATGGGTTAGCCTGGTGGTGGGTATTGAGGAGGGCACATTCTGCATGGAGCACTGGGTGTTATGCACAAACAATGAATCATG
>NW_027678871.1:0-378 GCF_054177405.1 Leptonychotes weddellii
ACTCTTGTGAATAGGTATCATTAAATTTCCTTAATTTATATTTTGTCTTCATTGTTTAGCACCACTATAGAAAAGCATATGTTCATCAAAGAATTGTTGATACAGCACTGCTTTGTACAGGTACCCTTCTAGATGAGAACTCTACTCTTGTGCTTTATATTCTAGCAGGGAAGATGGACAGCATAATGCACATAAATACGCAGAATAAGTAAATACATAAAACTAGATAGTATATTTGAAGGAGACAAATGCCATGGAATTGGAAAACAAGAGTGTAAAGCAGGGAAGAGGAGGGGAGAAGTCTGACTGAAATTTTAAATAAAGTGGTTATAGTAGGCCCGATAGAGAAGATGACATCTGATCAAAAACTTGGGGAAG
>NW_027678872.1:0-378 GCF_054177405.1 Leptonychotes weddellii
TACACATTCTTTTCAAGTGCACACAGAACATTCTCCAGAATAGATCACATATTAGCCCACGAAACCAGCCTCAACAAATTCAAGAAGATCCAAGTCATACCACGCATCTTCTCTGACCACAACACTATGAAACTAGAAATCAACCACAAGAAAAAAGTCTAGAAAAACCACAAATACATGGAGGTTAAACAACATGCTACTAAAGGATGAATGGGTCAACCAGGAAATAAAAGAAGAAATAAAAAACACATGGAGGGGGCGGAGCAAGATGGCGGAGGAGTAAGAGACCTGGATTTCGTCTCCTCTCAGGAATTCAGCTGGATAGGGATCAAACCATTCTGAACACCTACAAACTCAACAGGAGATCGAAGAAAAGAA
>NW_027678873.1:0-378 GCF_054177405.1 Leptonychotes weddellii
CATTTCAGAGCTCTTTCCTCTAGGCTGCCAACATGCCATCCAGACTGAGGAAGACCCGGAGACTTCAGAGCCACGTGAGCCAGGGCCACATGAGCCACGACCACAGCCACAAGGACAAGCACTGGAACCACCCAGAAGATCTGGGTACTGCTTGTGGCATGCATCAACACAGGATCAACTTTTTTTTTTTTTTTTTTTTAGATTTTATTTATTTGAGAGAGAGAGAATGAGAGACAGAGAGCATGAGAGGGTGGAGGGTCAGAGGGAGAAGCAGACTCCCTGCTGAGCAGGGAGCCCGATGCGGGACTCGATCCCGGGACTCCAGGATCATGACCTGAGCCGAAGGCAGTTGCTTAACCAACTGAGCCACCCAGGCGC
>NW_027678874.1:0-378 GCF_054177405.1 Leptonychotes weddellii
GCCTTTGTTGGTCACCTAGGCAGTTTCTGACTTCCACCATACGGACAAATCTGCAAAGGGTCTTGTTAAAGATGCATCTGTTTCTTACCTAGCCTCTACATGCCATGCCCATTTGGATGATTGTCCTTTCTATGCATCCTTGGGGGTCTCTGTGGTCTTTTAGTGTCATAGGGGTAACTTCCAGGGGAAACATCCACAGAGGAAGGGATCCCTGGTCACAGCCCAGGAGGTAGTAGAGGCCTGAGTCTGGTGCTCAAAGAGCCAGTCCTTATATCTGGTCCCAAGTCATCCAGCTGTGCTGAGCTGATGGTGGGGGGCCAGCATGGTGCCATGACCTCTCTGGTGAGGCATCTTCCCTTAAAGCCAAGGAGTAAGGGA
>NW_027678875.1:0-378 GCF_054177405.1 Leptonychotes weddellii
ACTGTTGACACCTTCAGATTATGATAAATCATGTATATACAGTGTAATACCTAGGCAAACATTGAAATAACTACACAAAGATACAGACTCAAAAGTATTACAGCTAAATCAAAACTAGAATCCTAAAAAATGTTCAAGAAACCCACAGAGGGTCAAGAAAAAGAAAAGAAGCAAATAAATAAATAAATAAATAAATAAAACAGAAAACAAAAAGTAAAAGGGCAAACTTGAAACTTAACATAATAATAACTACATTAAATGTAAAATGTCTAAATATAACAATTAAAATAAAGAGATTAGGAGAGTGGATTAAAAAAGAAACATGACTCAACTATATGCTGCCTATGCAAAATCACTTTAAATACAATGATTTACACA
>NW_027678876.1:0-378 GCF_054177405.1 Leptonychotes weddellii
AAATGCCACTTTATTAGAAGATTTTTCTAGAATGTATTAAGTACTTCATGTTTTTAAAACACTATCTTTAGCATGTTAACCTTTTCCTAATTACTGAGAGATTGTGAACATTTATTTTATGTTGCTGTAATATGGTGGTACTCTCAGGGGTCTAGATGTGGGTAGGGGCATCAGTCATTACTCTTTTTTTTTTTTTTTTTGAAGATTTTATTTATTTATTTGACAGAGAGAGACACAGCGAGAGAGGGAACACAAGCAGGGGGAGTGGGAGAGGGAGAAGCAGGCTCCCCGCAGAGCAGGGAGCCCGATGCGGGACTCAATCCCAGGACCCTGGGATCATGACCTGAGCGGAAGGCAGATGCTTAACGACTGAGCCAC
>NW_027678877.1:0-378 GCF_054177405.1 Leptonychotes weddellii
GGTGGCTCAGTTGGTTAAGCGACTGCCTTCGGCTCAGGTCATGATCCTGGGGTCCCGGGATCGAGTCCCGCATCGGGCTCCCTGCTCAGCAGGGAGTCTGCTTCTCCCTCTGACCCTCCTCCCTCTCATGCTCTCTGTCTCTCATTCTCTCTCTCGCAAATAAATAAATAAAATCTTTAAAAAAAAAAAAAAAAAGAATATCTGTGAGAACGTAATTACGTATGTTGATTGAGCCCTGTGAGTATTCTTTCATCCAACCCCTAAGAGCACGACCAAATATCCAAACTTCAATGTCTAGTGTGTAACTGTATAAAACATTATTTCAGGAAGCTCTGTTCTTTTAATAGCAAATTACTTCCATTAGAGGCTGCAGAATCA
>NW_027678878.1:0-378 GCF_054177405.1 Leptonychotes weddellii
CCAAATATCTGAAGCCCACTGTGGAGACCTACTGCTCAGAAAAAAAGGTTCCTTTCGAAATATTACCGCTCGTCGACATCGTACCTGGTCACCCAAGAGCTCTGAAGACGTCCGGCGAGATTAGTGTTGTTTTCATGCCTGCTAATGCAACGTCCATAATGCAGCCCACGGAGCAAGGAGTAATTTTGACTTTGAAGTCTTATATTTAAGAGACACACTTCGCAAGGCTGTATTATTTAAGAGACACACCATAGATGGTGATTCCTGTGCTCGATCTGGGTAAATTGAGAATCTTCTGGAAAGGATTCACCATTCCAGACGCCATTAAGAAAATGTTCCCATGGTTCAATGTCAGTACTAACAGGAGTTTGGAAGAAG
>NW_027678879.1:0-378 GCF_054177405.1 Leptonychotes weddellii
CGGTGACTCCAGTGTTGGTGGTCCAGCACAAATGCCACCCATCCCGGCCCCCCGAAGGAGGTCCTGGCTCTGCCCACAGCACGTCACCCATCCCTTCCCCCTCCAGTGGGGTCACTGGAAGGGACTTCCCCAAGGAGGGAGCCCGACAGCTGGGTCTGCTGGTGCCTGGTCCATCTTTTTTTTTTTTTTTTTTTAAGATTTTATTTATTTATTTGAGAGAGAGAATGAGATAGAGAGAGAGCACATGAGAGGGGGGAGGGTCAGAGGGAGAAGCAGGCTCCCCGCCGAGCAGGGAGCCCGATGCGGGACTCGATCCCGGGACTCCAGGATCATGACCTGAGCCGAAGGCAGTCGCTCAACCAGCTGAGCCACCCAGGC
>NW_027678880.1:0-378 GCF_054177405.1 Leptonychotes weddellii
TCAGGGCAGCCCCCGGGGTGGAAACCCAGAGCCGTGGGGTCGCGCCTGCGAACTGGGAGCGGCTGGCAGTTTTAGAAGCACAAAGGGCAGAGACGTGCCCCGACCTGGAGGCAGGACTGGGAGCGCTGTGGTTGTCCAGCACAACCCAGGACGCTGCAGTTTACAGCAGCACGGACAGAAACGGAGACAGTGTGGCCTGACGAACTCATTGAAGAACAGACTGCGGTCTCTCTGCTCTGAGGCAGAGGGTTAGAAACGGTCTCTTCTGCTCTGACTCGCGGAAGAGACGTGGAAAGCCGCCAGAGAACAAAAGCCCCAAAGACTGATTCCAGCTGAGCCCATTTCCCGCCACAGGGGCGCAGGGCAACTCGGCCCAAA
>NW_027678881.1:0-7574 GCF_054177405.1 Leptonychotes weddellii
TTTTTTTAAAGATTTTATTTATTTATTTGACAGAGAGATAGACAGAAGAGCACAAGCAGAGGGAGTGGCAGAGGGAGAGGGAGAAGCAGGCTCTGCACTGAGCAGGGAACCCGATGCGGGACTCGATCCCAGGACCCTGAGATCATGACCTGAGCCGAAGGCAGACGCTTAACCATCTGAGCCACCCAGGCGCCCTACACCATATCTTCTTTATCCATTCGTCAGTTGATGGACATTTGGACTCTTTCCATAATTTGGCTATTGTTGATAATGCTGCTCTAAACATTGGGGTGCATGTATCCCTTTGAATTAGTGTTTCTGTATTCTTTGGGTAAATACTCAGTAGTGTGATTGCTGGATCATAGGGTAGTTCTATTTTTAAGTTTTTGAGGAACCTCCATACCGTTTTCCAGAATGGCTGCACCAGTTTGCATTCCCACCAACAGTTTCTTCATGTCCTCACCAATACCTGTTGTTTCTTGTGTTAATTTTAGCCATTCTGACTGGTGTGAGGTGATATCTCATTGTAGTTTTGATTTGTGTTTCCCTGATGATGAATGAGAAACATTGTACCCTTTGACCAACATTTCTTCATTTCCTCCACCCCCCGGGCCCTGGTAATCACCCTTCTAGTCTCTACTTCTGAGTTGGACTTTTTTAGATTCCATATATAAGAGAGATCATGCAGTTTTTGTCTATGTCTGGCTTATTTCACTTAGCATAATGTCTACCAGGTTCATTCATTTATTTTCCTTTTAAAAAATATTTTTTTAAAAAGGTTTTATTTATTTATTTGAGAAAGAGAGCAGAGTGAGAGGGACAGAGAGAGAGCACACGAGTGGGGGGTGGTGAAGGGCAGAGGGAGAGGGAGAAGCAGACTCCCCGCTAAACAGGGAGCCCAACATGGGACTTGATCCCAGGACCCTGGGATCATGACCTGAGCTGAAAGCAGATGCTTAACTGACTGAGCCACCCAGGTGCCTGTCCTTTTAAAAATTCTTTTTTTAAAAAAAAATTTATTTATTTGTCAAAGAGAAAGTGCACAAGCAGGGGGAGTGGCAGAGAGAGGGAGAAGCAGGCTCTCTGCTGATCAAGGAGCCCAATGTGGGACTCCATCCCAGAACCCTGAGATCATGACCTAAGCTGAAGGCAGACTTTTAACCGACTGAGCCACCCAGGCATCCCTTAAAAATTCTTATAATAAAATAATTTAGTCCAACAAAGAATATAGGAAGCCCTATAACATAAGTGTGTATCTATTACACAGTCTAAGAAGTTAAGCTTCCCCTTTGTGCTCCAGTTGCATCCCTTCCTTCTTCCCCAAACTCCTGAATTTGGCATTTGTCATTCCCATGCATATTTTTATATTTTGGCTAACATTACTACATATGTATGCATACAGAAACAATATATGGCATTTTATGTTCCTAGACTTTTGTATCCTTGTGAAACCTTTTTTTAAAGATTTTATTTATTTGAGGGGCGCCTGGGTGGCTCAGTTGGTTAAGTGACTGCCTTCAGCTCAGGTCATGATCACAGGGTCCTGGGATCGAGCCCCGCATTGGGCTCCCTGCTTGGCTGGAAGCCTGCTTCTCCCTCTCCCACTCCCCCTGCTTGTGTTCCCTCTCACACTGTCAGTTAAATAAATAAAATCTTTAAAAGGAAGATTTTACTTATTTGAGATAGAGCGAGATTGAGCACGAGTGGAGGGGAAGGGGCAGAGGGAGAAGCAGACTCCCCGCTGAGCAGGGAGCCCAATGTGGGACTTGATCCCAGGACCCCGGGATCATGACCTGAGCCAAAGGCAGATGCTTAACTGACTGAGCCACCCAGGCACTCTCTTGTGAAACTTTTTTTATTGCCTCAACTATGTTAATTAGATTTATCTGTGCTGCTGCTCATAGTTCGAGTTTCTCATCCTCTGTTCTATTGACATCTGGGGCTAGATAATTGTTGTGAGTGGGTTTCTTTTTTTTAAGATTTATTTATTTATTTTTGAGTGGGAGAGAGAGAGAGAGAGAGAGCGCATGTGTGAGCAGGGGGAGGGGCAGAGGGAGAGGGAGAGAGAATCTCAAGCAAACTTCCCGCTGAGTGTGGAGCCGCATACAGGGCTGTATCTCACAACCCTGAGATCGTTACCTGAACAGAAATCAAGTCAGATGCCCAACTGACTGAGCCACCCAGGTACACCTGTGAATGGATTTCTTGTCCATTAAGGATGTTTAGTGGTATCCTTGGGCTCTACCCACTAGATGCCAGTAGCACCTCCCCCTACCGCCCAGTTATAACCAAAGTTTCCAGACTTTGCCAGATGTCCTTTTGGTGGTAAAATCTCCCCTCCTCCCAGTGAGAATCATTATTTTAGTTCATTAATTTTAACTACTGTATCATTCTCCACTATATATATATAATACCACCACGTGTTTTTCCATTTTCTGGTTGATAGGCATTTAGGTTATTTCCAAAGTTTTAATTATTAGGAACACTGTTGCAATGAGCATTCTTGTTCATGCTTCCTCTGCACGTGTGTGAGACTTTGCGTAGGGTGATATGCCTAGGAGTGAAAACGTTAAGTTCTAGTATATGCATTTCTTCAACTCTACCAGGTATCGCCAAACAGGTTCCCTAATTGTTGTACTAATTTATACTCTCACCAGCTGAATAGGAAAGATCCTATTGCTCCACATCCTCATTGACACATGTTATTGCCAGATTTTGACATTTTTATCTACCTGATGGGTGTAAATGATATTAATTGTGGTTTTGATTTGCATTATCTTAATTACAATTTATTAATCCAGAAACCTTTCCAAAATTATGAACACTAATTAGGGGGATTAAAAAATAATATTTGAGCTTCTGTGATCAGCTGTAAGAGTGGTTTTGAGCAGACTTCATATATATGTGTCATGTTTGTACTCAACTCATTCAGTACTCAACTCATCATGACATGATGATCTAGTCATAATGCTGTTCTTCCTCTTAGGAAATGTTATTACTAATGGCGATTATCATGTGTGTTTAGGGAGTGGCTCAAAATACTTTAATAACCAGAAGTTATTTCCCTCAGTATTGTTGGATGCTGTTGTTCTCAGAGTTACTTCATTCCTAATAGCTGCATGCCAGATTTGTTCTTTGATATTGTGATCTCCCAGAAGCCTGTTTTACTATACCATATGAAATTGTTTATGCTCTTACTGTTTTCTGAGTCATTTTGCTAAATACAATGGGAGGTTACAAAAGATGTTCCTGACTTTGTACCTATCATTGAGACATTTAAAATTCAAAAGATGGACGTAGCATATGTTACAAAATCAATTAGAGTTGTATATATAGGAGTAGTATGAGGGAGATGGAATTCTTCTGAGCTTGTGTGTGTAAAGGCCAATTTAAGTAGAGTTTTGAAGAAAAAATGCAGGTGAATTATGAAGGTAGGAGGAAATATATATTATACATAGATGAATTAACATGCTTAAATTAGGATTTAGCCAGAAATGTGGCTGTATTAATGTAATTTTCATTTGTGCTCAGAAATTCCTTCTTCTCCAATACATACTTCCAGGTGAATTATCCAGTTATTTTAAAAGTGCCTTTCTGCTTAGTCTCTCTCAGTTCCTCAGTAAGCCTGAGAAATGCTCCAGTACTTTGGTCTGGGACATACCCCATAAGAAAACTGTATTTCGTTTTTACATTTCTAAATAACCAGATAAACTAGCCTTCATCTGCTGAATGACTATAATATTATAGTCCAAAAGTTTGTTACCAATTCTGTTGTTTGAACTTGACATTTTCCCATAAAACAATTTAGTCAGTTTTGGTAGTGTGCCTAGATCAACCTTCAAAAGCCCTCTCTGACCCACAACATATCTGAGTTATATAGTACTAAGTCTGAGTGTTCTGTCCTAGAGGCAGGCATCCATGTGTTTTAAGAGGAAAGAGAAAGAATTTCCTTTTTAAGGGGGAGAACTGACCATAGACAACATTTTGATAGGATCTGTTTGTTTTAGACGTTACTCTACTTCCCTTTTTATACCCATTACTGCTAAGGAGAGTGACCTTTTCCCCAGCCCTTGCTGCCTTTATGTTGGCCTTAAGTACCTCACCTTTGGACTTTCCACCTGGGCCCATGAGTTCCCTTCATCCAAGGTATCATTTGTTCACAATTACCTGCCTTTCCTGTCCCATCTGGGCTTCATAGGTATTAGGAGGTATAATACTAGATATGAGTCCCTTAAACTATCAAATTGGAGTTTGTATTTTAAAAAGAGGATACAGTGTCTCTTAAGGCAGCTGACCTGGATTCTTCAAAAAGTCACTTCACGGTGGGGGAGGGGGGGAAGGGGAAGAGATAGGGGAGGGGCTGTTTTAGATTAAATGAGACTAAAAGAAACACAATCAAATTCAGTGTTTGAACTTTGCCCGGATCCTGATTTGGGAAAAATAAAAGCTGTAAAAGATGTTCTTGGGACATTTGGGAAAATTTAAATAGACAATTTGTATTAGATGATATACAATCATTAATTCTCTTAGCTTTGATAATAATAGTGTGGTTATGCAGGAGTTCTTATTCTTTGAAAATGCATGATGGAGTATTATGATTTCTAAAACTTACATTCAAATAATTTAGAAAAAATAAGGCAAATATAGCAAAATGTTAACCATTGTTGAATTCGTGCAGAGGATATACAGATGTTCATTGTACTATTACATCTTTTATGTGTGGTTGAAATTTTTCATAATGAAAGTTTGGGGAAAAGGAATATATGTATTAATATAATTTCTAAATCTTGAATATTCATGATAGTAAATTCAGGCATATGGAGAATTATTTTTTGATCTGCAGTAGCTAGTTCTAGCTCCTCTAAACTAATTCAGATCTCCTACTTCCTCCCTTATTTCACTTATCATTCATTCAAAGATTCAGATTTTGTCCTATTGGCAGCAGCTGCTCTGACTAGAGGAAGGAAGATAGAGTTTCATAAGGCAGTGACAACTTATTTTTACATGTAGATTGTAAATCATAGATTATCAGAGTGTGAAAATCTTTGGCAGTGTGCTTCATTAGAGATCATGATTTTTTTTGATGAATAAAGGCTGCTTCAGGTCATTAAAAAATAAAAATTGGACAAAATGTATTCCCTTACATTGAATAAATATTGTAAGTCTATGTAAAAATGGGTAATAATTTAATACTGGTTTCATAAGAAGTAGTAGTGGACACACCTGAATTGTTAACTATTGCATTTGTAATAGCTTTAGCTATAACTTTAAAAGTAAATAACATGGAGGTGCCTGGTTGGCTCAGTCAGTAGAGCATGTGACCCGTGATTTTAGGGTCGTTAGTTCGATCCCCATGTTGGGTGTAAAGATTAGAAAAATAAAAGAAATAAACTTACAAAAAATAAAAGTAAGTAACACAAGGCTTCCAGTTATGGAATGAGTAAGTCATAGTGGTAAAAGGTACAGTATAGGGAATACAGTCAATGGTATTGTAATAGCGTATGGTGACAAATGGTAGCTACACTTGTGGTGAGCATAGCGTAATGTATAGACCTATCAAATCACTATGTCGTATACCTGAAACTAATGTAACATTGTGTGTTAACCATACTTCAATAAAAATAAAGATAAAAAAATAAATAAAAAAGTTAATAATACAAACTAATAATTATGAATCAATTTCAGATAAAGTCACACTATAAATTATAATTATTCCATAATTAATGCAAGTTGAATGAAATTAAGACAGAATCATGGGCTTAGTGATGAATTTTTCTTTTTTTTTAAAAAAAGATTTATTTATTTTTAGAGAGAGAGGGCATGCACTTGCAGGTGGGGGGAGGGGGAGACAGAGAGGGAGCGGAAGACAGAGAGGGAGGAGAAGAAAGAGAATCTCAAACAGACTCCCCACTAAGCATGGAGCCCGAAGCAGGGCTTGATCTCATGACCCTGAGATCATGACCTGAGCCGAAATCAAGAGTCAGATGCTTTTTTTAAAAAAAGATTTTATTTATTTGACAGATAGAGCCAGAGAGCACAAGCAGAGGGAATGGCAGAGGGAGAGGGATAAGCAGATTCTGTACTGAGAAGGGAGCCCGACATGGGGCTTGATCCCAGGCCCCTGGGATCATGGCCTGAGTCGAAGGCAGATGCTTAACCGTTTGAGCCACCCAAGCGCCCCAAGAGTCAGATGCTTAACCAACTGAGCCACCCAGGTACCCCTCTTTCAGCTTTTCCATTTTAAAAATGAATATATAGAAAATAGTATAGGGGCGCCTGGATGGCTCAGTCGTTAAGCGTCTGCCTTCGGCACGGGTCATGATCCCAGCGTCCTGGGATCTAGCCCCGCATTGGGCTCCCTGCTCTGCGGGGAGCCTGCTTCTCCCTCTCCCCCTCCCCCTGCTTGTGTTCCCTCTCTCGCTGGTCTCTCTTTGTCAAATAAATAAATAAAATCTTAAAAAAAAAAAGAAAATAGTATAAAGGTGCCTCAGAAAATTAAAAATAGAATTACCATATTATCCAGCATTTCCACTTCTGGGCATTTATCCAGAAGAAATGAAATCACTGTCTCAAAGATATCTGCACCCCATATTCATTGCTGCGTTATTTACAATAGCTAAGGTATGGAAAAAACCTAAGTGTCCATCGATGGTTGAATGGATAAAGAAAATATGGTGTATATATACATACATTATTCAGCCATTAAAAATAAGGAAATTCTGTTGCAACAATATGGATTGAGGGCATTATGCTAAGTGAAGTAAGCCAGAGAAAGGCAGATACTATATGAGTTCTCTTATATGTGGAATCTGAAAAAACCAAACTCATAGATACAGAGAACAGATTGGTGGGTTGCCAGAGGTGGGTGTTGGAGATGGGTTAAATGGGTGAAGGTGGTCAAAAGGCATAAACATCCAGTTAAAAGTTCTGGGGATAAGCAATTGCACTACTGGGTATTTACCCCAAAGATACAAATGTAGTGATCCGAAGGGGTACATGCACCCCAATGTTTATAGCAGCAATATCCACAATAGCCAAACTATGGAAAGAGCCAAGATGGCCATCAACAGATGAATGGATAAAGAAGATGTGGGGTATATATATATATACATATACATATATATATATATATACATATACATATATATATAATGGAATATTATACAGCCATCAAAAAACCCACAAAATCTTGCCATTTGCAATGACATGGATGGAACTGGAGGGTGTTATGCTGGGTGAAATAAGTCAATCAGGGAAAGACATGTATCATATGATCTCACTGATATGAGGAATTCTTTTTTTTTTTTTTAAGATTTTATTTATTTGTTTGACAGAGAGATAGAACAAGTAGGCAGAGAGGCAGGCAGAGGGAGAGGGAGAAGCAGGCTCCATGCTGAGCAGGGAGCCCGATGCGGGGCTCAATCCTGGGACCCTGGGATCACGACCTGAGCCGAAGGCAGCTGCTTAACCGACTGAGCCACCCAGGCGCCCTGAGGAATTCTTTTTTTTAAAAGATTTTATTTATTTGTTTGACAGAGAGAGAGAGCACAAGCAGGGGAGTGGCATGCAGAGGC
>NW_027678882.1:0-378 GCF_054177405.1 Leptonychotes weddellii
ATTATTGCACCACTGAGGGCAGATGATTTTTTCTTTCCCTGTCCATGAAGAGGGATGGCATTTGAAGATGAAAGAAAATAAACAGGGGCGCCTGGGTGGCTCAGTTGGTTAAGCGACTGCCTTCGGCTCAGGTCATGATCCTGGAGTCCCGGGATCGAGTCCCGGGATCGAGTCCCGCAAGTCCCGCAAGTCCCGCATCAGACTCCCTGCTCAGCAGGGAGTCTGCTTCTCCCTCTGATCCTCCCCCCTCTCATGCTCTCTCCCTCTGTCTCATTCTCTCTCTCAAATAAATAAATAAAATCTTAAAAAAAAAATAAAATAAACAGCTTTAATTCCTTCCTAACTTATAATCTCATTCTGCTTTACTGGAAAACTCCA
>NW_027678883.1:0-378 GCF_054177405.1 Leptonychotes weddellii
GATGAGACTGAAACTTTTGAGATGGAATTGTAAGATCCTATTGCTAATTCCCAAATGAACCACTTTGTTCCTTATTTTTTCCGTAGCCAAGAAACTTTTCTTTTTTTTTTTTTTTTTAAGATTTTATTTATTTATTTGACAGAGAGAGAGATAGCGAGAGCAGTAACACAAGCAGGGGGAATGGGAGAGGGAGAAGCAGACTTCTTGCTGAGCAGGGAGCCCAATGTGGGACTCGATCCTAGGACCCTGGGATCATGACCTGAGCCGAAGGCAGACGCTTAACGACTGAGCCACCCAGGCGCCCTAAAGAAATTATTTTTTTTCTTTTAAAGATTTATTTATTTATTTATTTATTTGAGAGAGAGAGAATGAGAGACA
>NW_027678884.1:0-378 GCF_054177405.1 Leptonychotes weddellii
GGTGGCTCAGTTGGTTAAGCGACTGCCTTCGGCTCAGGTCATGATCCTGGAGTCCCGGGATCGAGTCCCGCATCGGGCTCCCTGCTCGGCAGGGAGTCTGCTTCTCCCTCTGACCCTCCTCCCTCTCATGCTCTCTGTCTCTCATTCTCTCTGTCTCAAATAAATAAATAAAATCTTTAAAAAAAAAAAAAAAAAGAAATTGGTATCTCTGTACTCATGTTTAATCAAGCATACACAGAAACTGGTGTTCTCTGTCATATTTACCTTATCTACCAAATTATCTTTCACTAAGTTTTTAAAAAGCAATTACCTACTTGTTGCAAATTCTGTAAAATAATTTTATTTTTTAAGAACTAATCTTTAAAGACAGTTCTTTGA
>NW_027678885.1:0-378 GCF_054177405.1 Leptonychotes weddellii
GCAAACAATGAATCATGGAACACTACATCAAAAACTAATGATGTATGGTGATTAACATAATAAAAAAATAAGTTAATTAATTAAAAAAAAACAAAGGATGTTGGTGGCAGATAAACTCATCCACAATTGTGGTATTTGGAAAACATATTAGCAATTATATAAAAGATAATTATCTATAGACTTTTTCTTTTTGTGTATATGCGATTTACAATAATATAAGCCTTAATTATGAGTTTATTTGCCACATGTCTTAGCCTGTTTAATTTCTGAATCTCACTGTTATAAGCATTTCATTTTCTTTTTTTTTTTTTTTGTTAATGGCACCAAATTCATCCTGGTTAAAATAAAAATATGACAGATTTTACATAGTCAATTTTA
>NW_027678886.1:0-378 GCF_054177405.1 Leptonychotes weddellii
GCATCTTCTCTTGCCTCCTTCCCCACCTGATACCTGGGCTCCCTCTAGGCATCTTTGATGAGATGTATCCATTCAGTGGTCCCAGACCCTGGTCCTATACAAATGCTGGGAAAAGTTTGGGAAGCTTATTAGAATATGCATTTCTGGTTGTCATCCCAGAAAGGTATTATTAGAAAGTCCCCACGTGGCTTCAGGGCAGAGTGGGCCTGGGGACAGTTCATGGAGCCACATTCCAGTGATGGGGAATGTCCCGCCTACCTCTGGCCATCACTGCCCCCCCTCCCCAAGTCCTGCCCTCTATTCCCTCTCCTCAGCTAGCTCTGGCTCTTAGAGCATCCCTTAGATTCCATTGAACCCCATCTCCCTGTAGCTTTTACC
>NW_027678887.1:0-378 GCF_054177405.1 Leptonychotes weddellii
AAAAGTTTATTAGCACACATATGCATTCTTTTTTTTTTTTTTAATTTTATTATGTTATGTTAGTCACCATACAATACATCATTAGTTTTTGATGTAGCGATCCACGATCCATTGTTTTCATATAACACCCAGTGCTCCATGCAGTACGTGCCCTCCTTAATACCCACCACCGGGCTAACCAATCCTCCCTCCCCCCTCCCCTCTAAAACCCTGTTTGTTTCTCAGGTCCATAGTCTCTCATGGTTCATCTCTCCCTCCAATTCCCCCCGCCCGTTTTTCCCTTCCTTCTCCTAATGTCCTCCATGTTATTCCTTATGTTCCACAAATAAGTGAAACCATATGATAATTGACTTTCTCTGCTTGACTTATTTCACTCCC
>NW_027678888.1:0-378 GCF_054177405.1 Leptonychotes weddellii
AAAGTATGGCCTTTCATGTGGTTGTGATCTTATTGTTTTGCTTGATTTCTACACATAGTCTAAGTTAGGTTCTTTCTAGCTATAGGAATCTTAAGCTTTAGACAGGCCTCCTCTTGCAAAGGGATCAATGAGGGGCTAGAGTGAGTATTAGGCAATGTTGGCTCTGTTCCTGGCTTAGGCAAAGCTTCTATTTGACTTTGAATGTAAAGGATACATGCCTCATTCATTCTGCCACTTTATTGTGCAGTTAAAAAGTTAAATAATTTTGACAATCTTGCTTTATTAGCAAGAACTGTGTCCTGTAGGTTTTTCAGGAAAGGTTCTGACCGATGCATGAGAAAGTACAAGCATTGTCAGAATTGGCTACTAGCCTTCAGG
>NW_027678889.1:0-378 GCF_054177405.1 Leptonychotes weddellii
AAACCTCAAAAATCATCATTCCAAAACTATAATCATACCAAGATGATGATAAAATGATTTTATGCCTCATTGTTAAGCAAGACCAGGAAGAGATTCATTGATTGATTGGTTGGGAATCATAAACCTCTGTTTTTAGTCAATTATAGTCAAGTAAGAAATGGGTTGAACCCAGAAAAGGTATTTCTTTTTTTTTTTTTTTAAAGATTTTATTTATTTATTTGACAGAGAGAGACAGTGAGAGAGGGAACACAAGCAGGCAGAGTAGGAGAGGGAGAAGCAGGCTCCCCGCTGAGCAGAGAGCCCGATGCGGGGCTCGATCCCAGGATCCTGGGATCATGACCTGAGCCGAAGGCAGACGCTTAACGACTGAGCCACCCA
>NW_027678890.1:0-378 GCF_054177405.1 Leptonychotes weddellii
GACACCCCAGCATTTGGTAATCCTCCCACCCATACAGTACTTGGCTCTAAATCTGTGAAGTAGCCTCCTTCCGGAAGTCTGGTTTTCTCATAATACCATAATTGGTTAAGTATGTATGATGGTGAATTTAACAACTAAGTCCCTTGATTTTCAAACAAATGGCACCCCCATGCTTGCTATTGACCTTCTGAATTGTAAGCTATGCCAGGCTGCCTGCCATAAGCCATGCGATGTTCAAATGACTACCCCCCTCCATGTTTGAGATGCTATCTACTCCATAATGAAATGACAAGACATAATTATATCAGAAAAAGAACACCCACATATACACCCAAAATCATGCAAATGAACATTTTGAAATTCAGTGGTAATTTAGGA
>NW_027678891.1:0-378 GCF_054177405.1 Leptonychotes weddellii
AATTCATAACCCCCGGTAGCTCAGAATGTGACCTTGTTTGGAGATAGGGCCTTTAGAAAGGTAATCTGAGTTAAGATGAGGTCCTTAAGGTGGATCCTAAGCCAATGTGGCTGGTGTCCTTATAAAGGGGGCAGTTTGGACCAGGAGCTTGGCACAGAGGAGAGACAATGTGAAGGCATGGGAAGAAGACGTCATCTATACACCAAGGAGCGAGGCCTCAGGGGCGTCTGGGTGGCTCTGTCGTTAAGCGTCTGCCTTTGGCTCAGGTCGTGATCCTCAGGTCCTGGCATCGAGCCCCATGTCGGGCTCCCTGCTCAGCGGGAAGCCTGCTTCTCCCTCTCCCGCTCCCCCTGCTTGTGTTCGCTCTCTCTCCGTGTC
>NW_027678892.1:0-7573 GCF_054177405.1 Leptonychotes weddellii
GATGGACATCTTGGCTCTTTCAAGAGTGTCCTCTTCTGTTGTAAAGTATTTATAATAACTGCTCTGAAGCCTTTGTCAGATAATTCCAATCAATTTCATTTCAGTATTGCTATTGAAATGTCTGGTTTGGCGGGGGGAGTTGTTTGGTTTTTTTGTATGCTGAGTAAATTTGGATTGTATTTCTAAACATTTTGGAGATAATGTTTTGAGATTATAGTTGTTGTTTAAAATTATGGCACATGTTATTTTTGTTTTAAATTGCCCCAGTTGGTTTCAGACCAGAAGTTCCAGGTTCCACAAGATTTCTGTGCATTGTGGTTCCAAGGTCAACTCTATTTGGATCTGTCTCATATGTGTACCACCTAATGGCCAGTCTGAGACCTGGGCAGTAGTCTGTCCCATATTTCACTACTCAAAGCCTCTGGGATCTGTTTAGAGTCAGATTCATACATGTACAGCTCAGGGGTAAACCCCAAGAGTTCATAAACAACTTTAAGGGGTTGCTTTCCCAAATTTCTGCTTCATTGTAATCTCCTCAATAGTGCTGGGTCCCTGAGCTTTGTTTATTCCCACATTCCTACAGATTTGATTTGACTTTGCTTAGGTCTGAACTAAGCAATCAAAATCCAAAATGAAAAAAAAGTCACGGGGTTTACCTCGGGGGACCATAACTCCCATGACTGAAGAAGAAGATTTCCCTGTTTCCCAGTTTTCATTTCCTGCCATCCCTCATTGCTGCCACAAAATTGCTTCAGCTCTGGGGCACTAGAGAACTGAGAAATTTTTTTGAAGAAAAAAAGACAAATGAGGGGTTTCTACACACTCTCTGAACATTAGAGACCCCTTTTCTGCCTCTGGGGCCAGAGCTAGAGGGCTTTTCCTGGAGCTAATGCCCACTTCTGGGTTTGGGGCTGCACTGAGTTTACATGCGGGAGACTGGAAGAAAAAGTGATCAACTCACCACCAGTTCTGGGGTACTTTGAATTACGGTCTTCTTCCCGCATCTACCTGCTATCACATACTCCTCTGAGTCCCCCAGCAGCTGCTCCATGCATTCTGTCCTGGTGTCCCGCTGCTTTCAGCAGGGGAGATGGGGTGCAGTGTCCTTGCTCCAGCTCACCTAGGATGGAACCTGTCCTCTGTCTTTACCAGTGGAGAGACTATGGTTACACATGGATGTTGGGCTCTTTCAGTTGTGAGAGTTATTTGGGTCAAGATTTTTCCAAAAGCCAGTGTTTCAAAGAATGAAATCTTTTCTTTGTGATCTTGCTAAGGGTAAAACCACACGATGATGGCAGAAGCTGGGTGAAAAAGTCCATGGGCCCTCTCTGCACTGTTTTTTAAACTTCTTGTGAGTGTTTTTAATTACTGATTTCAAAATAAAAAGTTTAAAACACACATACAGTGATGGGAATCACAATAGAGCAGAGGACAGCCAATGAGAAGAAAAAATAACATAGGTTGATAATGACCCTGGCAAAAAAAGACAGGATAGGGACAGCAGAATAGGACAGAAGGACAGAGAAAATGCACACTGATCTGCCTCCGGTGAAAGGTGCATCCTTACATGGCTGTCTGATCCCTTCACATCTGCCTATTGCATGTTGGCTAAGTGGCCTTTCTGAAATAAGTTTGGGTTGAATGATTCTGTTGCCCCAAATCCTTTGATATCCCCTGTTACCTGTAGAATAAACTCCTCTACATGGCACTCAGTTCCTTTCAACCTGTGCCCCATTCCATCCCTTTCACCTTGTCTCTGGTAAAATTCTTCACCATCCTTTTCCCCAGACACACCATCCACCCCTGTGCTTCAGCTTAAGCTCATGTCATGTGCTGCCCACTCTCTCTGCACACACTCTGTCTCACTCTTGAGACTGGACTCCTCTTCCAGGTTGGTGTATGAGCTCCACGACAGCAGGGACGATAGCAGGTTTTGCTCACTGTGTCCCTCCAACACCCAGTACATGCCAGTCCCTCAGTGGGATGATCTGGCTGCTGGGCACACAGCAATAAGCAACCAGATGAAAATCCTCATCCTCATGGAGATAGACAGTAAGTAGCATAAATAAATTATATAGTATTTTAGTGGATAGTGCTATGGAGAAAACTGTATCAGAGGGAGGGGAAAGGGGGTATAGATGTGAATACAATTTTTAATTAGGGTTGTCAGAGAAGGACTCATTAATAAAAACAGGATCTGAGCAAAGATTTGAGGCATGAGAGAGTAATGACATAGCTATCTGGAGAAGTTTCCAGCAAGAGCTGGAATTAATTGGTCATTCTTTGCCATTCCTCAAACCTTTGTAGACTTCTATTGTCACATATATTTGATTTTGTCTTATTTTATAATTAATCACATACTTATTTTCTCATTAAATTAGATGTTCTTAAAATCAAAGACAATAACATTGACAATAGTAGTTAGCATTTATGTTGCATTGTTATATGCCAGACTCTAGGCTCTTTAAATGTGATGTCTCATTTAATACACACAGTGAATTAGAAAAGTGTTAGATTTCCCATTTTATAGGCAAGAAAGCTGAAGCTAAGAAAATTCCCTGAAGTTATACATCCAGAACATAGCAGAACCAGCATTTGAACCCAATTGTGTCACTCAATGCCAGGTTCTTTCTGCAAAAATGTCTACAATTTATCTTCATGCCCACTGTCCTTCTAGAGGATAACAGCACTTTGTGTTGCTGTATGCACTCAAAAGAGTTCTAACTAATCACCAAAGGGATGTTTTAGTAACCCATCTTATGATGTGGCTAATTAACTTTTCAAATAAAATATTACTTTAATAGACCACAAAACTATTCAAAAAATAGAACTAATAGCTAACGATCAGATGCCAAACACTATCTGGCCACTTTAAAAATGCTAAAAGCTAGTTAAAAAGATTTTTGAGTGGCCAAACACATGAGTTGTTTATACAGCGTCCGTTCCCTTCTTAAAGACAAAGCAACTCTCATGCTTTTATAATAACCATGAATCTTAGGCCTTGAAGCTCTACCAAGATATTCTTTCAGTGTACCCAGGCCTTACTTTTGTTGTGACCCAAAGAAAAAAAAAAATCCTCAAATAAACAGCCAAGTTGCATTTAGGAAGAATATTAATTGGAAATTAACATCTCACATGTCCCTAGTATAATCCTTCAGAATCCTTGTGGAACTTGCAAAGTTAAGGAAAATAATGGCAACTAAGTTAAATTGTATTCTCCAAAATATATATATATGGAAGTTGTCCACATACTTTAAGATGCATGTATATTTACCAATTGAGTTGAAATTTGACAACTAAAGTACTTAGAGTTGTTTATGGGGGAATATAACCTCTTCTGCAATCCTGGGCCCCTTAGATTTGAAGTATATATGGTTTGGAATTTTGCATATGGCGTCCTTTCTTGGTCCAGCTCACACGAGAGGTAACTCCCAGTAACTTACCAGTCATATTGACAGGCTATTCCATTAACATTTACATCTGGCCTATGAAAACTTTTCCACAATTGGGGACAGCAGCTGCTGACTTAGATAACTGTAATAATGCCCCAAAGAGTACACCCAAGAAATGGGAGAGGGGATGAAGGCAACTGAGAGAAGAATGTGTTTAGTAAAATTCTCACATTAGCCCACCAGCTGTGTATGGGATCTGCCCACAAAAAACCCACATAGTTGTCTGTGGAGCATTCAGCAGAGTGGACAAGATGAAATTGGAAGTGGTAGGGGAGCCAAAGGGGACTCTGCCTGAAGACCGGCCAGTTGCCATCACTGACCCAGGACTTAAACACACAAGAAACTGAGGTAGGCTTCAGAATAGTTACTCTTTTAATTAAAATGAGAAAAGTGTTCCAAGGCCAGATATCCCAGGTGTGTGTAATCAGAGCATTTCTCTTCAGTCAAGCTAGATCTGAAGCCCAGTCTTGAACACATGCCATCCTATTTACCAGAAGAATTCACTGCTGTAAGTTTTTCAGGTTTGCATAATTTAGAAAGCTTGAGTGGGATCATCCTTGGGTGGGAACGAAAAAGTGGCTTGGCGACCTTGAATCCTAAGCAGGAGTTAAGAGGAGGAGAAGGTCTGAAGGGCTCTGGCCAGTGAGTCTAGAAATTCTGTAATGAAGACACTCATTGTTCTCCCTGCTGTCCTGCTGCCACTGGGGAGAGCTCTGCCATTACACTAGACATATTTAAAATAATACAGCCAAAAATAAAAAGTCCTGTTCAGGATCAGACTTCCAAGATGACTCCTCTGGTCTGGCCCCGTTTAGGAAGACACATACTCTCTTTAGATAGGGGAGAGTGTTTAAATACTCTTGAAACAAACTGAGATCCCTTACAACCATGTGTGAGGAGTTTCCTTTTGGGATGCTAATCAATGAAGTAGATCTTATTTCCCTCATTTCCTTTCCATTAGGGTAGATTGTAACCCCAGGTACCATCACTGGCCTATTTTATTGGCTTTACTCAAGAAGCTGTCCCATCTTGGCTACTTGAAATGAAATGTTTCCTCTCTGGAAAGCCAATCATGTCCAAGACAGTCTTTCTCAATGGAGATTTCCACCTGGGCTATCCCATACCCCCCACCTTTTGGAGTTCTTCCACCTTGCTTTGCTGATGTGCACATTCCTAAGAGGCTTCCGCCCAGTGCAGTCAATAATGTGGACTGAAATTAATTGTGTTGAAGAGGGAGGGTCGAGAGAACACCATCCCCTGGTGGAAGATCCTCTGATATTGTGGCTCAGAATTGGAGTCATAAAAGTTAAACATTTTTTAAGATAAAATGTAGCTGTGCAAACCAAAATCAATTAAAAATTTGGGGCAGGAAAGGGGAAGATGCTACATATCAAGAACTCATACTTAAGCAAAAACAATGATGTGGTCCGTCTGCAAGCATGTATTGAGGGCCTCTGACCTGGATGTTGGAGATCCAGTATGGAAGAAGGAAGGGCTGTGCCTTCTGCCCTCAATTACTTAACAACCCCCTGCTATCACAGTCAGGTAAATGGCCAAAATGAGGGATCCAAGAGGAGAACCCAGGTCAGCTTAGGGTGGTCCAAGATGATACCATAGGTTGCTGAGGCTCAGAGGTGGAATAGGAATTTACTAGGCAGAAAGGTGTGTGTGTGTGTGTGTGTGTGTGTGTGTGTGTGTGTGTAAGGCAGGGGGGTTGCATATTCCAGTCAGAGGGAAGAACATTTGCAAAGGTATGGAAGCATAAAAATCAGAAAGAGAAGGAGCTCAGTATTGCTGTGTCACAGACTATGACTGGAGGGGAAATGGCAGGAGACAGATGAGACTGCGTGGATGGACACATCTCAAAGCGCCTGGTGTTCCATGCAGAGAAGTTACCTTTTAAGCAGTGAGAAGCACTGAAGGGAAGTAGGGAGGTCACAGGAAACATTATGAGACTAGAGTGCAAAATAGATTGTATCCCATTTCTAAATCCTAATTGTCTATGGTTCTGCTTGAAGAACTATGCCTGCCAAAAGCATGAGGAGCATGAGGGTCAGAGGGAAAGGGGATCATTAATTAGCCACAGTCCTCATGGTAGCAACTGGTGGCACTAGCGTTTATATCTCTAAACGAGTAAGGAGATTTCTGCTACTTTCCAGGCAAGGGATAATGGGCAAATGGCATGAAATGCCATCTGTGCCTGTACATTGCGTCAGTAAGTTATGGGATCAGCCTCCCAGTGAGTTGGTTCCTTCAAATTCCCACTGTGATCAAGCATGCTTTGGGGAATCAGTCTCACAGAGGGCCTCTGGTTGCTTCCAAGACATGGATCAAGGACAGGATTGGAGTGGGCATTTCTCATTATTAAGAGCCCACTTGATCAGCCATGCTGTACTCATAAAAAAGCTCAGGGGTGACCTATAGTCTGAATGAATAGGATGTTTGCTCATGGCACCAAGAATTGAGGAGGATCCTCTAGCTACTGGTCCTCAGTTGCCCTCATTCCTCTGGGTTGCATTTATCCCATTAGCAGACACCCCTCAAGTCTGGGGCTCCCCTTGGAGCACTGAGTTTGTGGGAAGGTGAGACCAGACTTGTGTGTAGCCACAATTTTTTGGTGGTACCCAGCATTTTCTATATATATAATCATATCACCTGCAAATAGTGCTACTTTTCCCTTTATGAATCAGAAACCTTTTATTCCTTTTTCTTGCATGATTGCACTAAGATTTCCAGCACTATGCTGAATAGAAGTGGTGAGAATGGACACCCTTGCCTTGTTTCTGATCTTGGAAGGAGAGTTTTTAACCTTTCAGTGTTGAGTATAATGTTAGCTATGGGGCTTATCATATAGGATCTTTATTATGTTGAGATACATTCTTTCTATACACAATTTCTTGGAAGTTTTTACCATGAAAGGATGTTATATTTTGTCAAATGCTTTTCTGCCTCTATTGAGATTATCATATGATTTTTATCTTTCATTCTGTTAATGCAGTGTATCACATTTATTGATTTGCGTATGTTGAACAATCCTTGCATCTCAGAGATAAATCTCAAATGATCATGTTGTATGATCTTTTTAATGAACTACTGAATTTAGTTTGCTAATATTTTGTTGAAAATTGTTGCATCTGTATTTATCAGGAATGTTGACCTCTGGTTTTCTTGCAGTGTCCTTATCTGAATTTTGTATCAGGTTAATCCTGGCCTCATAAAGTGAGTTTGGGAGTATATCCTCTTCTTCAGATTTTTGGAAGTTTTCAAAAGATTGGTGTTATTTCTTCCTTAAATGTCTGGTAGAATTCACAAGTGAAACCATCTGGTCCTGGACTGTTCTTTGTTGCAAAGCTTTTGATTACTGAACTATCCCCTTACTCATTATTGATCTGTTCAGATTTTCTATTTCTTCATGATTTAGTCTTGGTAGGTTTTATGTCTCTAGCAATTTATCCACTTTTTTTTATATGTTCTCCAATTTGTTGGCATATAACTGTTTATATGGTCTTGTACGATTCTTTGTTTTTCTGTGGTATCAGTTGCAATGTCTTTTCTTTCATATCTGATTCTATTTATTTGAGTTCTCTCTCTTTTTTTTTTTCTTGGTAAGTCTAGCTAACACTTTGTCAATTTTGTTTATCTTTTCAAAAAAACAGCTCTTAGTTTCATTGGTCTTTCTATTTTTCTGATGTCTATTTTATTTATTTCCACTCTGATTTTTATTTCCTTCCTTCTATTAACTTTGGACTTAGTATTTCTTCTTTTTCTAGTTCCTTGGGGTATAAAGCTAGGTTGTTTATTTCAGATCTCTTTTTTTTCTTAATGCAGGCATTTATCACTATAAAATGCCCTCTTAAGACTGCTTTTGTTTCATACCATAGGTTCTGATATGTTGTGTTTCCATTTTCATTAGTTTCAAGATTCTTTTTCATTTCCTTTATGTTTCTTCTTTAATAACCCAATGGTTGTTCAGGACTGTGCTGTTTAATTTCTAAATATTTGTGAATTCTCCAGCTTTTCTTCTATTGTTGATTTCTTGTTTCATATCACTGTTGTCAGAAAAGATAATTGGTATTATTTTAATCTTCTTAAATTTGTTAATATTTGTTTTGTGACCTATC
>NW_027678893.1:0-378 GCF_054177405.1 Leptonychotes weddellii
AAAAAAAAAAAAGAAAAGATGTTCAATATCATTAGCCATCAGGGAAATGCAAATTAAAACCACAATGAGCTATCACTGTAACACCTATTAGAGTGGCTGAAAACTAAAACAGTGATAACACCAAATGCTGGCAAGGATGTAGAGAAACTGGATCTTTTCTGTGTTCCCGATGGGAATGAAAAACGGTACAGTCACTCTGGAAAATAATGTGGTGATTTCTTATAAAACTAAACATGTTCTTACCACAAGACAATGAGTGGCTGCCTTGAGGCATATATCCCAAAGAAATGAAACTTACATTTATACAAAACCTTTACATGAATGCTCGTCTTAGCTTTATTCGTAATAGCCCCAAACAACCTGTATGTATCATAAGGG
>NW_027678894.1:0-378 GCF_054177405.1 Leptonychotes weddellii
ATGCTTGAGGTGTCTAAGGCTAAGGGAACCTAAGGAGATCACTCTGGGTCCACAGTTAGCAAATTGCTAATAAACGCAAACCTAGGTCTGAGTCTGTATCCATGCTTTCTGCTACACTAATTTTTGCCTGTAGGGGGAGTCAAAGCATTCTCTCGTCTCCCCTTTTCACCTTCACTGTCAGAACCAGTTCAAACCTAAGTAATGGACGTTTACTTATGATTTCCTTTTCATTGTGCGCCCGCAAAAGTGGTATGGCACGGGTGGATGGAGGGACCCCATCTGCTTGGGCACCACTTTTTCATAGGAAGACTAAGTGGGTGCTTCAGTCCACCTGTGCTCTGAGCTTTGCGAGGGATTTTCTTTTTACTTGTTGCTTCC
>NW_027678895.1:0-378 GCF_054177405.1 Leptonychotes weddellii
GCAACAGGCCCCTCCCCAGAAGATCAGCGAGAACAGCCAGCCAAGACCGAGTTTACCGATCAATGAGAACGGCAGAACTCCAGTGCTAGGGGAATAATGCACATAGAATCCATGGCTTTTTTCCCATGATTCTTTAGTCTTTCAAAGTTAATATTTTTAATTTTCTTTTTTTCTTTTTCTTTTTTTTTAATTTTTCTTTTTCCCTTCTTTTTTTTATAAATTTTATTATTTTTTAAAGGTTTTATTTATTCATTTGTAAGACAGAGAGAGCACAAGCAGGGAGAAGTGGAAGGCAGAGGGAGAAGCAGGCTTCCTGCTCAGCAAGGAGCCTGATGTGGGACTCGATCCCAGGACTCTGAGATCATGACCTGAGCCAAA
>NW_027678896.1:0-378 GCF_054177405.1 Leptonychotes weddellii
GACATCAATGGCAATGTCAGAAATGCCAAGTTTAGATGGATGCAGCTTTTGGGGAGGATGCAGGGAGGTCTTTTTTACCAGAACCAGCTTCCCTTTCTTAGTTTCCCCCTTTCACTGACTGTGCCTCTGGGCATGCAAAAGTGTCCTTCCGTGCAATGGGGAGTTAGCTTATTTGTGCGTGGGGGTAAGGGAGCCTTTGATAATATAAAACCCCATCATTATCTCATTTTGGTATATTCTGAGATTTTCCTAAACAGATGTCATGGAAAATTCATTGAGAAAGAACATAACTTGTTACAAAAGTAACCCACAGATTTTATCTTTCTCTTTTGCCTTAAAAGTTCAAAGCTGGGGGAAAATGACCTAATTGAGATAGGC
>NW_027678897.1:0-378 GCF_054177405.1 Leptonychotes weddellii
AAGATTTTATTTATTTACTTATTAGAGAGCAAGCGAGAGAGAAACAGCATGAGAGAGGAGAGGGTCAGAGGGAGAAGCAGGCTCCCCGCTGAGCCAGGAGCCCGATGTGGGACTCGATCCCAGGACCCTGGGATCATGACCTGAGCCGAAGGCAGTCGCTCAACCGACTGAGCCACCCAGGCGCCCAAGTTTTGCTGAAGTTCTAACCTTTGCAATTAAGCCTTCCAGAGAAAGAGCCACACAGCCAGGTATGTTTCCAGGTTGGAAGACATATGGGTTTCCTTTGGCTTTGCTGGCTTTATGCTTGTGGGAAGGTAAGACCCTTTTCATAAAGAAGAAATGCTCATGCTATTTCAAAATAGAAGTAAAACCTTAGCA
>NW_027678898.1:0-378 GCF_054177405.1 Leptonychotes weddellii
GCAGATACTTGTCTCATTTTTTTTTTCATTTTTATTGTGTCTAATGAAATGATTGTGTTTTTTCTTTGCTTAGGTGATGTGATTCCAAACTAAGTTTCATTCAAACTAATTTTCATTTTTAAAAAAGTGCATCTTGCACCTTTTAGATATTCTAACATTTATGTAAAATATAATCTGAAATACACAATAAACCGATATTTGAATACATAAACTTTTTTTTTTAAAGATTTTATTTATTTATTTGACAGAGACACAGCAAGAGAGGGAACACAAGCAGGGGGAGTGGGAGAGGCAGAAGCAGGCTTCCCGCGGAGCAGGGAGCCCTATGTGGGGCTCGATCCCAGGACCCTGGGACCACGACCCGAGCCGAAGGCAGAC
>NW_027678899.1:0-378 GCF_054177405.1 Leptonychotes weddellii
ATAAACTCAGAAAATCTAATTTTTTTCTCAAGTGTCAGTGTTTGCACATAGTGGAAGCAGAATTGTCAGACCTGTGTCTCCAAGTCCATATGTCATCTTATGTTACACATCATCTCAAAGTACATAGAAGGTACTTAATACATGTTAATTCAAAGCACTGTTCTAGATCCAGTGCAGAGGCCAAAAAAAAAAAAAAAAGAGGCTCAGCCTTTTTCCTACAGTGATTTATGATCTTATAAAGACTGGAAACAGAGAGGTAATATTTGAGGTGGTCTTTGGGGAGTAAAGTTTTCATATCTTGAGCTGTGGAAGTTTGTATTACATGCTGAGAACAGCATGAGAAAAGTTGCAAAGAGGGGGCGTCTGGGTGGCTCAGGC
>NW_027678900.1:0-378 GCF_054177405.1 Leptonychotes weddellii
CCCAAGGAACTTAGAGCTTAGAAGACAACGAACTTTTTTTAAAAGACTGATTTATTTGAGAGAGATAGAGAGAGCTTGAGGTATTTACTTTCGAGAGAGAGCCTGAGAGAGAGAGTGAACGTGGGGGGAGGGGCAGAGGGAGGGAATCTTCAAGCCGACTCCCTGCTGAGCGTGGAGCCCTAGGGGGGCCTTGATCTCAAGACCCATGAGCTCTTGACCTGAGCTGACACAAAGAGTCAGACACCTACCTGACTGAGCCACCCGGGTGCCCCAGAAGACAAGTATTTTTCTGTCGCCTCTTGGTAGGCAACACCTGTCCCTCTCCTACGAAACTCCCCCGGCTCCCCGTCACCCAGGGGAGAAAGCTGAGCCCTCAGC
>NW_027678901.1:0-378 GCF_054177405.1 Leptonychotes weddellii
ATGGTCGGTTACCAAAGTGTCCAAGAGTATGGGAATCTGTCAGAGTTGCCACCATTTACAGAGACCGGGGACAGGCATTTGAATGCATGGCCTCCCAATACCAAGAAGGCCAGGTAAACCTTCCGAGTTTTGGATTAGAACACAGCAGGACTAGATGGTAGGAGTAAGAGTGGGCTGAAAATAAGCAGCTCCCTAAAGTGTGAAGCCCAGTAATAAGTCACCTCATTCTGATTGAGTTACAGTGATGGATCAACACCAGAGCTGCCATCTGAAGCAAATGTAAATCATCTCTAGAGGAAGGTAGCCTCCAATTATTCCTATGCATTTCCATATGCAATGCTTAGCCCCCAATCAAAAATAACCAGGCATATAAGAATA
>NW_027678902.1:0-378 GCF_054177405.1 Leptonychotes weddellii
AGTCTGCTTCTCCCTCTGACCCTCCTCCCTCTCATGCTCTTTCTCTCAGTCTCTCTCTCTCAAATAAATAAATAAAATCTTTAAAAAAAAAAAAAAAAAACACATATTACTCTCATAATAAAAAAAACTGAAATGAAAACAAATACAGTATCCTCCATACCAAGGCCTAGGTAATAAGGCCAAGCCTGTCATGCCTCTGTGGGACCAAGAGAGAAGCAAACTCACTCCAAACATAGGCATCTATTTTCTGGCTAGACTATGAGCCACCCCATTAGTTGCCCCAAAACAGCAGACAATTTGTTTAGGGATCAAGTGGGAAGGGGCATATTTTCTAAAATACTGGCCCTGAGCAACTGCCTATTAATGACTGACATTAAA
>NW_027678903.1:0-7572 GCF_054177405.1 Leptonychotes weddellii
TCTCTCTCTCTCTCAAATTAAAAAAAAAGAACTTACTGAAATTAAAATGCAAAGTCCTTAGGGAAATGTTCACCTGGGTTTTCAACTAATAAATAGTATTATAGAAAGTGCTTGATTAAGAATCAAGAGTCCTGGTATTCAAAACCAGCCTCCTTCATTAACAACCTGAATGAAATTGAGCAAGCTAATTAAACCTGTTTGTTTCCAGTTTCCTCATAGAGTAAAAAAGACTGAGTGATCTCTGACTCACTTAAGTGCTATCCTTCTGTGTTGTCAGTTATGGGTAATATCTTTAGCTCTAAATTCTATCTTAGAATCTTTGATATTGATTAAAGACATTTCCTACCGTCTTGACTGGCATGGGCAGTTAGCAAAAGGACTCCTTGCATTTCACAACCATGATACAAATTAAGAAATAACAGTGAAGGGCACCTGGGTGGCTCAGTTGGTTAAGTGTCTGTCTTCAGCTCGGGTCGTGACCCCAGGGTTCTGGGATTGAGGCCCCGCGTTGGGCTCCCTATTCAGCAGAGAGCCTGCTTCTCTCTCTCCCTCTGCTGCTCCCCCTGCTTGTGTGCACTCCTCTCTCTCTTTAAAAAAAGAAAAAAAACCAAACAGTGAATCATACTAACCTACACAGGTGTCACGTTATCTTTCTATGATAGATTAACTATTTTTAATAGGATCATGTTTCCTCAGACTGGCCTGAAGTGTGGATTTTAAAACCATGAGGTTTGTTACTGGTAGCCTCTCACCTCCCTTTCTTCACCTCCTCCTACTCCTAATGTTGCCTTTGGCCCAGGTGTTCCTGCTTTCACAATTACTCAGCAGCTGCCAACTTCCACCTACCCTCCTCTTCCTCACCTCCTCATGCCCTACCTTTGAGTTTATCCTTTAATACTGTACCTCATTATTAAAATTTTGTCATACTTACCCACAAAAGCCAATGTCCATTCTTAAAGTTCCTAATTCAGTGGATACATTGAGGAAAACTATCTGAATGAAAGAATCAGGGGGCACCTCGGTGGCTCGGTCGGTTAAGTGTCTGCCTTCGGCTCAGGTCATGATCCCAGGGTCCTGGGATTGAGCCCTGCATCCTGTTCAGTGGAGAGTCTGCTTCTCCCTCTCCTTCTGCCCCTGCCCCCCACTCATGCTCTCCCTATTTCAAATAAATAAGTAAAATCTTGGGGGGAAAAAAAAGAGTCAATATTAAGTTATACATAAATCTGCAACTTGTTTCAGAAGAGTATAGTTGGTGGAATTTCTGATTCAGCAGCAAAATAAAAGAATTTTAGGGAATGGAGGGGAAATTTGGGAAAATACAAGTGGCAGAAAGGGCTTTCTTACTTGAAGTATCGTCCTAGGAGCAATAGCAATAGAATCCACTGGGAGCTTGTTAGAGATTCCGAATCTCAGGCCCTCTCCGCCCTACTAGTCAGAATCTGCCTTTTTAACAAGAGACGGAGAGGTGATGGTAGTTCATATGTACAGTAAGGTTTGAGAAACACTGTTTTACAGTATTCCACATAGGTGAACACCCTCTCCCCTCTCTACTTTAAAGTCAGCCAACTAGGGGCGCCTGGGTGGCTCAGCTGGTTAAGCGTCTGCCTTTGGCTCAGGTCAGGATCCCAGGGCCCTGGAATCGAGCCCCGCATCAGGCTTCCTGCTCAGCGGGGAGTCTGCTTCTTCCTCTCCCACTCCTCCTGCTTGTGTTCCCTCTCTCGCTGTCTCTCTCTCTCTGCCGATTAAATAAATAAATAAAATCTTTAAAAAAAAAAATAAAATCGGCCAACTATTACTTCATTCAAATGAAGATCCCTTTTATGTTTCTAAGCAGGCTTCATTCTGATTATTGATCCAAAGACATTATTGCCACAAATACAGATTCCATTGAAATTTAATACATTTGGAGAGGAGTAGGCATTACGAAAAGCTCTCATTTAACACAACATTGGAAGGAAGTATAGAAACCAGAAATTAGGAGAGCAGGTAGGATACTCAAGTTGGAGTAGTGAACATGGAAGCCAATGGTTGACTGAAAGATTTCCATTCATATGGCAACCAAAACAAAGTATTCCCAGGAACACAATCACGACAAAATTGCTAGGATTGCTATTGGCTAGAGTGGAGAAGACAGCTCTTATGTATGTTACAGGTATCAATTGATGAAGGCAACCAATCCAATCCAACTAATTTTTTTTAAAGATTTTATTTATTTATTTGACACAGAGAGAGAGAGAGAGCACAAGCAGGGGGAGCAGCAGGCAGAGGGTGAAGCAGGCTCCCACGGAGCAGGGAACCCAATGTGGGGCTCGATCCCAGAACCCTGGGATCATGACCGAAGGCAGACGCTTAACTGACTGAGCCACCCAGGCATCCCTACAACTAATTTTTTTTAAGGATTTTAGTTAGGGATGCCTGGGTGAGGCTTCCTGCTCAGTGGGGAGCCTGCTTCTCCATCCCTCTCTACCCCTGCCCCCTGCTCTTTAAATATTTTATTTATTCATTTGAGAGAGAGAGAGAGAGAGAACATGAGTGGGGGGAAGGGGCAGAGGGAGAGAGAGAAGCAGACCCCCTACTGAGCAGGGAGCCCAATGTGGGGCTCCATCCCAGGAGCCGGAGACCATGATCTGAGCCGAAAGGAGACAGTTGACCAACTGAGCCACCCTGGTGCCCCCCAAATAATTTTTTATAGGGTCCTTTTCAACTTTCATCTTCTGTCTTCTATGAGGCCTACTCTGACTCCCCCTACAGCATTGCTTTTGTTGAGGTAACCAATGTTCTGTTTGCCCAGGACTATTCTGGTTTTCTCTCTGAAGGTTCTGCATCCCAGGAGGCCCCTCAGTTTCCAGCAAACCAGGATAGTTGATCAACCTACCCACACTCCAAGCTAGAAGTACTGGTCCTTACCTTGAACTTCTTTAGCTATCTCAACTCTCATCGTTTATTTGGCACTTGCCACGTTTTGCTTTGCATGGTAATCATTTGTATACAAGAAATGTTTCCCAGATTTGCTTATAAATTACCTAAGAGCAGAATTTGTCTTTCATGATTTCTTTTACTCCACACAGCAAGAAACAAGTGTCAGTCACACAGGAACCACTTAACAGTTTGAATGAAAGAATCTATTTAGAAAGAAAAACCCCAAACAACTCTTGCCACTTGGAATTTCATTCTATTGAATCACAAAAGTGACAATTTGGAAATCAAATATTCTTACATTTGCATTGAAGACGGCTTTCAATATGACCTCAACCTACCTTTTCAATTGAATCTTTCACTCCTCCTTGTTACTTCAGCCATGATTGATGCAAGAATGTCCAGGGTCAAAGAAATCACAGAATGAACATGGTACATTTTTCCAGAGACTAGTGTTTATTTAAAGATTTTTTTTTTTTTTTTTTGAGAGTGGGTGTAGAATGGGGAGTGTGAACTGCACAAACATATTTTGTCAGATTTTTCATTTTGGGTCTTATGGCAGATTAATTGTCTAGAGAAATCCTGGTATGGCATACCTAAAACAATAAAACACACATATATACACACACACAGTTGTGTATATGTGTGTGTGTGTGTATAGCTTTAAGATGTATGGCTGAGGGGCGCCTGGGTGGCTCAGTTGTTAACCTTCTGCTCAGGTCATGATCCCGGGGTCCTGGGATTGAGCCCCGCATCAGGCTCCCTGCTCTGCGGGAAGCCTGCTTCTCCCTCTCCCACTCCCCCTGCTTGTGTTCCCTCTCGCTGTGTTTCTCTCTGTCAAATAAATAAATAAAATCTTTTTTAAATAAATAAATAAATAAATAAAATGTATGGCTGAATTGGTTGGAAACCTTGAAATCATCAGTGCAGTCAGATGTCAGTGTTTGCTCTCTGGGCATCTGTCTACACAGGTGGCCTAATGTTTGAGTTACAAAAGGTGTAGTGAGCAGGGGAGAAAATTAAGACTTGTCTTGTTACAATGGAACATTGGTTAGAAACCCCTACATGAATCTGGAAATCCCCCCCAAAGCTACTTTTCTTCAGCATATAAACCAGGAAAAAAAATTCCACAGAGGATTTGTTAGTGACTCTTGTCGGTCTCCACCTCAGCGTTGTTGGAGGAAAAACATGACTCTGGAGAATTTCCCAACCATTCAAAAAACAAAATGAACAGACTCTAGCTGAAAATGTAGTTTAAACTGGTCTCGAATTGTTGCTGCTCCATTTGGCAGAAGCACTTATTTATTCATGAGAGACAGAGAGAGAGAGAGGCAGAGGGAGAAGCAGGCTCCCAAGGAGCAGGGAGCCAGATGCGGGACTCGATCCCAGGACCCTGGGATCATGACCTGAGCCGAAGGCAGACGCTCAACCATCTGAGCCACCCAGGCGCCCAAAGAGCAAATTTAAACCCTCTCAGGAAGGATGCCCTTTAAACCGGGGCCTCAAAAAAAACAAACAACAAAAAACAAAAACAACAACAACAAAAATAAACCGGGACCTCAGAGATTTCCCAAAGAATACGAGTGTACATACGGTAATTCTATGTTTAACTTTTCGGGGAACCGCCAAACTGTTTTCCAAAGGGGCTACGCCATTTTACATCCCTTCCAACAATGTGGCAGGATGACAGTTTCTCTGCACCTTTGCCAACACCTGTTATTATTATTATTTTTTTAAATTATAGACACCTTAGTCAGTGTGAAATAGTATCACATTGTGGTTTTGATTTGCATTTCCATAATGACTAATGATGTTGAGCATCTTTTCATGTGTAGTTGGCTGTTTATTTGGCTTTGGGGAAGTGTCTATTCAAATCCTTGGCCCATTTTTATTATTTTTTTATTTTTATTTTTATTATTTTTAAAGATTTTATTTATTTATTTGAGAGAGAGAGAATGAGAGACAGAGAGCATGAGAGGGAAGAGGACAGAGGGAGCAGCAGACCCCCTGCTGAGCAGGGAGCCCGATGTGGGACTCGATCCAGGGACTCCAGGATCATGACCTGAGCCGAAGGCAGTCGCTTAACCAACTGAGCCACCCAGGCGCCCCTTGGCCCATTTTTAAATTGGGTTATTTTTCTTTTTATGGTTGCATTAAAAGTTCTTTAGATATTCTAAAAATGATTACTTTCTGATAAAGTACAACTTACCTATTTTTTTCTATTGCTGTTTGTGCTTTTGGTGCCCTATTTAAGAAATCATTGCAGAATGTAAGGTCACAGAGATTTAGGCCCCTGTTTGTTTCTAGGAGTTTTATAGTTTTCCTCTTACATTTAGGTTTTGATCCATTTTGAGTTGTGTTTTTGTACATGATGTGAAGTAGATGTTCAACTTCATTCTTTTGCATGTGGATGTCCAGTTGTCTCAGCATCATTTGTTGAAAAAGACTATTCCTTGAGGCTCCTGTCTGGTTCAGTTAGTAGACCATCTAACTCTTGATCTTGAGGTCATGATTCAAGCTCCACATTGGGCGTAGAGGTTACTTAATAAAAAAATTATAAAATAAAAATTAAAAAGAAAAAAAGAATATTTAATGATAAATTAAAAAAAAAAAAAAGGAGGGGCGCCTGGGTGGCTCAGCCGTTAAGTGTCTGCCTTTGGCTCAGGTCAGGATCCCAGGGTCCTGGGATCCAGCCCCGTGTCAGGCTCCCTGCTCTGCGGGAAGCCTGCTTCTCCCTCTCCCACTCCCCCTGCTTGTGCTCCCTCTCTTGCTGTCTCTCTCTCTGTCAAAAAATAAATAAATCTTTTAAAAAGAAAAGAAAAGAAAAAGACCAT
Source organism: Leptonychotes weddellii (assembly GCF_054177405.1). NCBI lineage: Eukaryota > Metazoa > Chordata > Mammalia > Carnivora > Phocidae > Leptonychotes > Leptonychotes weddellii. The sequence continues at coordinate 5,751 of NW_027678903.1, forward strand.
TCCTTTCTCATTTAAATGATTTGATACCCTTCTTGAGACCAACTGATCATAAACGTAAACTTTATTTCTGGACTCTCAGTTTTATTCCTTTGACTTATGTATCTAAATTTATGTCACAGTATCTTTAATAATGTAATCTAATGGAATATTACCACTTCTGCCATGTTCTGTTGATTATGCAGATCATCCCTGGTACAACATGGGAAAAACTATATAAGTGTGTGAATAACAGGAGACAAGAATAATTTGGGGCCATCTTGGAAGCTAGGTACCAAATAACAATAACCATATAATTACCTAGACATATACAGAAAAAAAATATGCTCTTAGCAATTTAGTGACACAAGAGGACTTTTAAATCTGAAAAAAAGTTAGTTTCAAAATGCCCTAAATATTACATTTAATGGTGAAACATTAAAAGTCTTCTGTTTAAAACCAGGAATAAGGCAGATATATCAACTTTGCCCATTCTTAGTCACTGTTGTATTATAGGCTTTAGCCTTGTAATAAGGCAAGGCAAGAAATAATGTAAGAATTTGAAAGGAAGATATGACTGTAATTCTTTGGAGATAATATATTTTCTACATGAGGGACACCTGGGGGGCTCAGTCGGTTAAGCAACTGACTCTTGATTTCTGCTCAGGTTGTGATCTCAGGGTTGTGAGATTGAGCCCCCCGTCGGGCTCCGCACTGGGCATTGAGACTGCTTAAGGTTCTTTCTCTTAGGGTGCCTGGGTGGCTCAGTCAGTTGAGCATCTGACTCTTGATTTTGGCTCAGGTTGTGATCTTGGGGTCATGGGATTGAGCCCTGGGTTGGGCTCCACTCTCGGCAGGAAGTCTGCTTGGGATTCTCTCTCTATTAGGAAGGACTCATGACTCTATTGTCATTGTAGCAACAAAAAAGTGTAAAATATTCAGGAATAAATCTGGCAAAAATGTACAAGATCTTCATAAAGCAATTTATAGACAAAATAAATAGGGAGATAGATCCTATCATGAATAAGAAAAATCAGACAATAGAGTCATGCCCTACTTAGATAAAAAAATATATATATATATTATTCAGTTATAATAATTGAAACAATGTGGCACTGACAAAAGGATTAACAAATAAACGAATGGAACTGACAAAAAAGCACAGAAACAGGGGCACTGGACTGGCTCAGTCCGTGGAGTATGTGACTCTTGATCCTGGGTTGTGACCTCAAACCTCACATTGGGTGTAGAGATTACCTAAAAAAAAAAAAAATTAAAAATTACAAGAAAAAGGTATATATAGGGTCACCTGGGTGCCTCAGTCAGTTAAGCAGCTGCCTTCGACTCAGGTCATGATCCTGGCATTCAGCCCTGAATTGGGCTCCCTGCTTAGTGAGGAGTCTGCTTCTCCCTCCTCCTGCTATTGTGCTCTCGCTTGCTCTCTCTCTCTCCTTCTCAAATAAATAAAAACTTTAAAAAAGAATGAAAGGAAGAAAGGAAGAAAGAAAGAAAGAAAGAAAGACAGAAAGAAAGAAAGAAAGAGTTATATACAAATGTAGTGATCCAAAGGGGTGTGTGCACCCTGATGTTTATAGCAGCAATGCCCACAATAGCCAAACTGTGGAAAGAGCCAAGATGTCCATCGACAGATGAATGGATAAAGAAGATGTGGTATATATATACAATGGAATATTATGCAGCCATCAAAAGAACCGAAATCTTGCCATTTGCAACGACATGGATGGAACTAGAGGGTATTATGCTAAGCGAAATAAGTCAATCAGAGAAAGACAAGTATCATATGATCTCACTGATAATGAGGAATTCTTAATCTCAGGAAACAAAC
>NW_027678904.1:0-378 GCF_054177405.1 Leptonychotes weddellii
GTTCTCTTTGAGCCATAAAAATGGAAGCGCAAGAGGGGCACCTGGGTGGCTCAGTCGTTAAGCGTCTGCCTTCAGCTCAGGTCATGATCCCAGGGTCCTGGGATCGAGCCCCGCATCGGGCTCCCCGCTCTGCGGGAAGCCTGCTTCTCCCTCTCACACTCCCCTTGTTTGTGTTCCCTCTCTCGCTGCCTCTCTCTCTCTCAAATAAATAAATAAAATCTTTAAAAAAAAAAAATGGAAGCGCAAGATAACAGCCTATGATTAAAGTTGGCTGTAACTGAAATCTGGTATGATTTTAAAAGGCAATGTTTATTAATCCTAGCAAACTAGAATTAACATCTGCTAACAGTGAGGTTACGAGCAATTATTTAATAAATA
>NW_027678905.1:0-378 GCF_054177405.1 Leptonychotes weddellii
GGTGGCTCAGTCGTTAAGCGTCTGCCTTCGGCTCAGGTCATGATCCTGGGGTCCTGGGATCGAGTCCCACATCGGGCTCCCTGCTCAGCAGGAAGCCTGCCTCTCCCTCTCCCACTCCCCCTGCTTGTGTTCCTGCTCTAGCTATCTCTCTCTCTGTCAAATAAATAAATAAAATCTTTAAAAAAAAAAAAAAAAAAAGGCAGACATGAGAATATCTCAACAACAAAACAGTGGGAACCTGACCACACTTACCCTACACTAAAGCTAACCTAGAGTTTTCCACCTCTCTCTGTTAGGGACCATGGTGCCATAGTTCTGGCATACAGTAGGCCTTCAACAAATGTTTGGTGAACAAATGAATGAAGAGATGCCAGTCAA
>NW_027678906.1:0-378 GCF_054177405.1 Leptonychotes weddellii
GTCTGTTAAAAGAAACTACCTCCCAAAATTTTAAAGAAAGAAAAACTTATATATGTACAAAAATAAGGGTAAATATGATGAAGGGACAGAATCTAAATGTAAAGATGAAAATTATAAAAGATTTTATAAAAGGAATTGATAAGATAAGAAGTTGGTTTAAAAAAGCAAGAAGAGAAATTAAAAAAAAAAAAGAAAGGGAGAGAGTGTGATCAGGCAGGAGAGTAGAACAAAACCATACACTAAAGATTTAGGGTATATTTTGGTCTTTTAGAAGAAAGTGTATCCCAAAATTTTAAAGAGAGAACAACTTAGATATATACACAAAAAATAATGTTAAGTACAATGAAGGGATAGAATATGACTCTAAAAATGAAAAAA
>NW_027678907.1:0-378 GCF_054177405.1 Leptonychotes weddellii
AAAATGAAAACACAACTGTTCAAAATCTTTGGGATGCAGCAAAGGTAGTCCTAAGAGGAAAGTATATAGCAATACAAGCCTTTCTCAAGAAACAAGAAAGGTCTCAAATACACAATTTCTTAGTCTTTCTTGTAGCCTCTACGTCCATCCATATTGGTGCAAATGGCAAGATTTCATTCTTTTTTTTTTTTTTACAGCTGAGTAATTTTCCATTCTGTATATATAACACATCTTCATTTATTCATCTATCAAAGAATACTTGGGTTGCTTCCATAATTTGGCTATTGTAAATAATGCTGCAATAACATAGGAGTACATGTATCTTCTTGAATTAGTATTTTCATTTTGCCTTGGGTAAATATCTTGTAGTGAAATTAC
>NW_027678908.1:0-378 GCF_054177405.1 Leptonychotes weddellii
CCATGGAGTGCTTGGGCCTGCAGAGGGCTTTGAATGTATCGAGGAATAAGTATGTGTTTTCTTTTTTTGTTGTTGTTTTTTTTTAAAGATTTTATTTATTTATTTGAGAGAGAGAGAATGAGAGACAGAGAGCATGAGAGGGAGGAGGGTCAGAGGGAGAAGCAGACTCCCTGCCGAGCAGGGAGCCCGATGCGGGACTTGATCCCGGGACTCCAGGATCATGACCTGAGCCGAAGGCAGTCGCTTAACCAACTGAGCCACCCAGGCGCCCCAAATATGTGTTTTCTTAAGCCATTGAAACTTCTTTTAATTTTTCAGGAAAATGAATTTAAGTGGATAGCATAAATAGTATAACTTTTAGTTTAAAAACATTTACAC
>NW_027678909.1:0-378 GCF_054177405.1 Leptonychotes weddellii
ATGCCTGGGTGGCTCAGTAGGTTAAGTGTCTGCCTTTGGCTCAGGTCTTGATCCCAGGGTTCTGGGATTGAGTCCCGGTATCAGGCTCCCTGCTCAGTGGGGAGCCTGCCTCTCCTTCTGCCTGCCACTCCCCCTGCTTGTGCACTCTCTCTCTCTCCCTCTCTCTCTCTGTCAAATAAATAAAATCTTTTTTTTTTTTTAAGATTTTATTTATTTATTTGAGAGAGAGAGAGAATGAGAGACAGAGAGCATGAGAGGGAGGAGGGTCAGAGGGAGAAGCAGACTCCCTGCCAAGCAGGGAGCCCGATGCGGGACTCGATCCCAGGACTCCAGGATCATGACCTGAGCCGAAGGCAGTCGCTTAACCAACTGAGCCAC
>NW_027678910.1:0-378 GCF_054177405.1 Leptonychotes weddellii
CTCAGTTGGTTAAGCGACTGCCTTCGGCTCAGGTCATGATCCTGGAGTCCCGGGATCGAGTCCCGCATCGGGCTCCCTGCTCGGCAGGGAGCCTGCTTCTCCCTCTGACCCTTCCCCCTGTCATGTGCTCTCTGTCTCTCTCATTCTCTCTGTCTCAAATAAATAAATAAAATCTTTAAAAAAAAAAAAAAAAAAAGAAGTACATTACTTCTTTTGGATCACATAAGCACCACATAATTTAAATAAACTTACTTTCCAAGGAAAGAATTGATATATTAATTAGAAGCACTTTTCACTCACAGTATAGAGACTAAAAGGGCTTGCGAGACTTGGAACCCAGTTAGGCCAAACTCTCCATTTTACAGAGAAGAAAGCTAA
>NW_027678911.1:0-378 GCF_054177405.1 Leptonychotes weddellii
ATATATATATATATGTTCTTCTCTCTTTAAAATTTTGGGATATGGGTGCCTGGGTGGCTCAGTCATTAAGCATCTGCCTTTGGCTCAGGTCATGATCCCAGGATTCTGGGATCGAGCCCCGCATCAGGCTCCCTGCTCAGAGGGGAACCTGGTTCTCCCTCTCCCACTCCCCCTGCCTGTGTTCCCTCTCTCGCTTTGTCTCTCTCTGTCAAATAAATAAATAAAATATTTAAAAAATAATAAAAATAAAAAAATAAAATAAAATTTTGGGATACAGTTCCTTCTACCAGACCAAAGTATACCCTAAATCTCTAGTGTATGGCTTTGTTCTAGGCTCCTGCCTGATCACATTCTTTCCCTTTTTTTTTTTTTAATTAC
>NW_027678912.1:0-378 GCF_054177405.1 Leptonychotes weddellii
CACCCCATCCCTCCCACCCCCCACCACTCCAGCAACCCTCAGTTTGTTTCCTGCAATTACCACCACCTCATTTCTAAGCCTAAGGAAGAACTATATTCCTATTATATATAAGGTTAGGTAGAAGTAAACTGTATTCACCTTGACACTGGCCTTCTCCCAAATTCAATTTTAACCAGCTTACATATCAAGAAATAGACATGGGTGGGTGTGGATGGTGGGTAACACACAGGGTGACATTGCACATGCTGAATTTATCTAGCACTTATCTGCAGCCTAGGGAGTGTTAATTTTTTCTTGATTCTCTTCAGGCATGTCTCTGCTTTGAGCTTGAAGTTTGGTACTGTTAAACCTAGGAAAGCTGCTCAGCAGAACTTCTGG
>NW_027678913.1:0-378 GCF_054177405.1 Leptonychotes weddellii
CTGAGGCAAGGGAAACAAAAGCACAAATAAACTACTGGGACTTCAACAGGATAAAAAGCTTCTGCACAGCAAAGGAAACATTCAGCAAAACTAAAAGGCAACCCTCAGAATGGGAGAAGATATTGGCAAATTACATATCTGGTAAAGCGTTAGTATCCAAAATATATGAAGAACTTATACAACTCAACACCCAAAAACAATCCAGTTAAAAATTGGGCAAAAGACATGAATAGACATTTTTTTTCGAAGAAGAAGACATACAGATGGCTAATAGACACATGAAAAGATGCTCAACATCACTCATCATCAGGGAAATACAAATCAAAACTACAATGAAATATCACCTCACACCTGTCAGAATGGTGCAAATTAACAACA
>NW_027678914.1:0-7572 GCF_054177405.1 Leptonychotes weddellii
GGCTCAGGTCATGATCCTGGAGTCCCAGGATCGAGTCCCATATCGGGCTCCCTGCTCAGTGGGGGGTCTGCTTCTCCCTCTGACTCTCTTCCCTCTCGTGCTCTCTGTCTCTCATTCTCTCTCTCAAATAAATAAATAAAATCTTTAAAAAAAAAAAAAAGAAAATGGGAACAATTACGCACACTGTCTTTTTATGGGATACGGTGGTATCTATGACTGGTACCATTGGTGGCTTTAGGCTGAGAGTCTGAGGGTGTAACTCTCCTCTCTTCCTCAGGGACCGCAAGTGTAGGTCAGGGATCCAGGTCCAGGGAGGGCATTGGCTTTAATTTCTCCCTAGTCTACACAGCAGTTACGGCATCCAGTAACCCACCGTCATTCTGATTGGAGAGTCAAGGAGAGGTGCATGCCATTCCTCCACATCCTGACATTCTCCTGGATTACCAGCTCTCTTTCTGTCATGTTTTCCCTGCTCACAGGGCCGGTGACCTGGGCGAAGTCTCCGTGGGCCCCCTCCTTTTGCTGTCACCTGTTACGTGTTTCACCAGGAACTGACTTCCAGGTGAATAGTAATTCATTCACAACTGTTCTCACGGGCGTTATTTTGCTTTCTCGAGAATGTTTACTAAGTTCTTACCGTGCTTACACTTTGCTGTCTTCCTCTTGTTAACTTGAGAGAACTGTGGAGAAGAGTGGGGACGGGAGTCCTCCAGACCAGGCAGCTGTCCCGTGGGGGGCCTCCCTCCCGAGCCTCTGAGTCTTCAAGGCTGCCTTGTGCAGTTGTCTTCCAACTGTTCGCTCCGCACCTGGCCCATCCTGCAGGCCGCCACCAGACGTCCCCCGTACCGCTGTCCTGGTATACTTTCCTCCTCAGAGCCTGTCCCTCGTTGTATGCCCACCAGCCTCCAAAACCTGAGCGCATCTCTTTTCCCTCCTGCTCTCCCCAAACCCGTTCTCTGCTGCCGCCAAAATATGCTATTAACTAGTTCCCGAATCCTTTTGTGCCTCTGCACGTTATCCGTCCTCCCCTCAATTCCATCTCCCTGCCTCCGAGCCGCCCTTCAGGACCACGCATGAATCCGGAGCCCATGAAGCCCTCCGTGACTGGCCCGGCTAGAGACCCTTTCTCTCCCCTCTGAGTTGTGGTACTGATGGTGTCGTCCCTCAGATGGCATGGTGTGTGGGGCCTGGCTGGGTACTATTGCTTTCTGTTGTCAACATCCCTAGAAGTATCTTGGGCTTACAGGTGAGGAAACCACAGAGAAGTTAGTGATGGTGCTGGGGCCAGAGCCCCATTCCCCAAATCCCAGACTGGTGATCTTTTTCTCCTACAGCATTTTACCTTCTGTCCTTCCTTGGAGGACAAGGACTCTACCCTGTCTATAGTCTAAGTTTACATAGCATCCTATGTAGAGACTTGTATCTAGGGGATATTCAGTAAGTGTTTATTGAAAGAAAGCAAAGGGAAGAAGACAGGAAGGGGAAAAAATAGTAATAGCTAACCTTTATATGGCCCTTTTGTTTTACCTTAATCCCTTTCTAGTTTACTCCCTTTAAATCCCTAGAGGGTGCCTGGGTGGCTCAGTAGGTTAAGCGTCCGACTCTTCATCTCAGCTCAGGTCTTGATCTTCGGGTCTTGAGTTCAAGTCTTGTGCTGGGCTGCACGCTGGGCGTGGAGCCTACTTAAAAAAAAAACAAAATCCCTACGAAATAGGTCCTGTTATTCTCAGCCCCATTTTATAGGTGAGAAGACCAAGGCAAGAGAGGCTAAGTGACTTGCCCAAGGTCACAGAGCTGGTAAGTGACAGAGTCAGGACTTGAACAGAAGGAGTCTGGCTCCTGAGCCTGTGCTCTTCTTCTACCGTGTTCTGCTGCAGGGTCATGAAGGGACGGACAGACAGGGAAAGATACAGAAAGAAGGACAAGCCTCAGATCAGTGCCCAAGACAACAGAGCAGAGGACATTTAGATTAGGCTGCCACGCTTTGTCTTCTTTTAATTTCTGTTGAGAAGGAGCACCATACATCAGAGCAATGGCCGGACTACGGAGTTTGTCCCTACCGCCTGGATTTGCTAGAAATTTGTTAGAAATCGATTGCTGTGAAACTCCTTGAACACATGGCACCCAGATTGCCTGCCTTATATTCTAGTTGCTATAGGAGGATTAGCCGGGGGACTGTTAAATAGCTCACATGCCTTCCACCTGGAGTCCCTTAGCAAGGGACTCTCTCCCCAGACGCTCCCTCCCCAGACGCTCTCTCCAGAGCACGTGCTTTCCATGGAAGGCTGCCTTCAAGGGAACAGTCACAGACTTGAAATCACCACGACTGGAAATGAGTAGCAAATGTGTCAAGTTTGGCTAAATCAAGCTGATAAAGAATATTGAATGGGGGCTTTTATCTTTAGAAGCATGACTGTTAACGTGGTTGGTTTTTAACCAGGCTCCCAGTAGCTATTAGTATTTCCGCTCACGCTAGCAACCACTCTGCCTTACACACAGAAGAATCTATCTTAAACGTACTGTGAACTTTAGAGCATGTTAACGGAAGTGGCCTATCATTCAGGAGCATGGGAAGATGATTTTGCCAGCATTGAGAGAACACTTTGCACCCAGAATCCTAGAGTGAACAGAATACTACTCCAGCTTTGATGAATCACAGCTGAATCATGTTTAAGTGCGTGCTGCATTTTGAGGGATTCCCTTCTTCCCCCACCCCCCCCACCCCTGCAGGGTGAAAAGCATTGCTCTTCCTGTGTAAAACCATTATTTACACCCAAGACCACTAAAACGTTTTTGTGGCGATGTTGTGAACGCATCACCTGGTTGTTGTGGCGCAGCTAAGACAACTTTATAGGTTAATGAAAAGTGATTTATCTTTCTTCTAAGCAGAACATTTAGTTCTCTCTCTGCCTCTTTGACTCCAAGCAAATCTGTCTGGCCCCATCCCTTGCCCCCCCTCCCGCATCTGTACCACCCTCTTGGATATCTCGTGGTGCATTTTTTATGACCATGGTCCTGTCTGTTCCTAGTAATTAAGAACTCTCTGAGCAATGTGAAAGTAGGTTGCTGTTCATCTGGTTTCTTGGAAGCACTGGGTGTGTGCAAGGGTGATTTTTCACCTAAAAGACGAAACCAAAGAGAGAGTCCAGGAAGTAAAGAATGAGTGGACCAGGTAGCTTGCTCTTCTTAGCTCCTGGGGGACCGTAGGCATTGCTGCTATAGTGGACGGAGCCCAGACCGACCCTGAAGGATGCAGATCTGCGTTCATGCTTCCGTGCTGTATTTTACCAGCTTGTGACCCTGACCAGAAGAATTCGCTTCTCCAAATCTCAGTTCCCATCTGTGGACTAAGGATGACAAAGCCTAACGTACAGGGTTATTGAAAGGATTGCAGACACTGGATGTGAAGTGCCCAGCACTGGTGTGCAGCCACGGCTAGTGGTTTTCCTTGTTATTTCTGCTGTTGTCCTCACTGCCATTACTCCTGCCTCTCCAAGTAGCTCTTGTATCAAAACCACGTTCTTGTACATGAAGAGCCAAGGGAACTTGACCCCTGTTGCTTCCCATGCACATGGGACACAGCTTTAACCTTCCAGGCAACCTGCTTTCCTTACCAGAGCAGCTGCACGTGCTCCAAAAACAAAGGAAAATATAAAATGTGCGACTGCATAGGGATGAAAACAAAGAATGAAGTGCTTCCTCACTCCAACTGGGATCCCTTGCTGAGTGGGTACCTTCTTCCTTCCTTGTTTGCTTCCTTCCGCCCACAAATATGGACAGGTACCCACTGTGCAGGTGCAGGGCGCAGAGGTGAGCCCTAGGGGCCAAAGTTGAATCCCACATGGATTCTGTCCTTAAGAAGCTTACCATCTCCCCGGAAAGAGGAAATGCCCATAAACATCCAGGAAGTTAGGTAGAAAATGGTAGGACCATAGGAAAGACGTTACTAAAGGGCTATGGAGTTTAAGTGAAGAGCAAAATTTTAGCTGGAGTTGGGACATGCAGGTTTTATGAAAGAGGCAGCTTAGTCATCATTAGGATCACAGATTTGAGGGTTGGGCCATTAGGTTCAAACCTTGGCCTTGCTACTTCGTTGTTTGGGCTACTTGATCAGGCTGGGTCACATCTCTGTGCCTCTGCTTCCTCATCTTTAAAATGGGTATAATAATAGTATCTACCTCTCAGGGTTGTTGTAAGGATAAAGTGAGTTGTGTGAAGTGCTTAGAACAGGTATGGATTTACCCTCCAAGCAAAGGTGGGCAGAAATATTCTTTCTAGACGGAGGAGTAACATGAGCCAAGGCAGAGTCTGCTCTGAGGTACAGAGTTGGAGAAGGTGAGAGAGGGGGAAAGGCAGCTTGAGTTGAGATTATGGATGCTCCTGAGTGGCAGGCCAGGAACCTTAGACTTTACTGAAAATGTGAAAGGAAATCAGTCTTCTAGAGTTCCATAGTCGGTGCGTGCGAAGCCAGAATCTGAACGTGTCTCAGTGTAGGTCTCTACATTTCAGTTGCAGTGAACATGGCAATGAACCAGATGCCAGCAGGCATGAAGTCGAAACTTGGATTAACAAGGCTCAACACATGGGCCTGAACTGATACCTCAGGGAAGATGGGCAGCAGAGCCCGAGCAGGAAGCGAAACCATGGAGCGAAGAGAGGGGAGGTGCAGAGGCATGGGGGGGAGGGCGGCAGGAAATGTCACCCCATTACCCCTATCCACTGCTTCCTTTTTAGAGTACAGATTTTTTTTCTTCAGGGTAGAGTCAGCCCTTTTGTTTTTGTTTTCGTGTGTCGTTTTATTTCTTTTGAGCCTTGGGACGCGTGCAGTCATCTTTACTTTCTGTGTTAGCGTGGTAGGGAGGTGGGGATGATTAAAGCTGACCTTAGGAGACTTTGTTTTTGGTGATCTATAGATGGCAGGCTTTGTCAGGATCTGGAATGTGTTGTCCTCTGCCTCCTCTTCTATGCTCCTAGAGCAGGATTCTGTAGGATTTCGGAAAGGGCTGCATAATGTTCAACAGGGCCCCCGAGAGGATGACCTCTTCTCTTGGAATTTGTCTTTAAATGAAAATTGGAGGGTTCGAATGCCTCAGGTTTGATTTACTTTTGACTTTAGCTGTGTAAATGCTATCTTCAATTTTTAAAATAATCATCTAAGTTATTTTGAGGGAGTAATACTGTTTTCAAGTTCTTAAGTTAAATTCATGGTTTTTAACTGTTATGGGGATGTGGGGCAGTTCCTAAGACCCTGTGGAAGTCATTTAAAATTTGTTGTGGAATGGGGCGCCTGGGTGGCTCAGTTGGTTAAGTGTCTGACTTTGGTTCAAGACATGGTATCAGGGTCCTGGGATCAAGCCCTGCATCAGGCTCCCTGCTCAGCGGGGAGTCTTCTTGTCCCTCTCCCTCTGTCCCTCCTCCACTCGTTCCCTCTCTCTCTCTCTCAAATAAATAAGTAAAATCTTTTTAAAAAATAAAACTCATTGTGGAACAAAGTAGTATACAATAAATCTATATAGGTACCAAATCAAGATCAATTACATAGAATGTCTGTGTGTAGCATGGGAACAGGGAAATGATAAAGTGCAACTCTAATGTAATCTGTTGCTCTAGAGCCCACTATGCATCTCCCCACCAAGTGACCGGGAAGGAGACACCAGCACGTCAACCACTGGAAGTGGGATCTTCTGGTCCAGGCTGCATTTCTCTTGCAGTGGAGGCTCACCCAAAGAGATCTTGAATGATCTTCAGACAGGTGCCTGGGCCCTCTCTCAAGGGTTACCTTGTAAGCTAGGAAGGTCCACAAGCACATTCCTAAATGATGGGAAGTATTTATTTTGATTTGGGCTTTAAAGGCATTTTTTCCATACTCCTCCAATGTCTCTTTATTAGAGCGTTATATTCCAGTCTTGGAAACTATTACTTATCCGTCACATCCTTGCTGAAGAGTGAAGTTTGCCCTCAGCTGTCTGACAGCCAGGTCACACCAACTTCAATGGAAATGGCACATTTTTGTCCAGAGGCAGAATTTAGCTTTTAAACTTAGGCCTAAAGGGCCTGTTTAATGTATTATGTAAGAAAGAGTGAGGTCATATAAACAGTCATGGCTCCTACCTTGAACCAAAAGTCATCCTTATTTGGTACTTCCGAAGCTGGAAAACAATACAGGCAACCAGCTCTCTCCAGACCAGGGGAGAAATAATGGCTTCCTTGTTCTAGAACCATGGATTTTGGGACAGTATCAGCAAAGCAGGCTGCTTGCTCCTTGTAGCACTTGAGGTTTGGACCGGTTTCATTTACCCCCTCTGTCTGCTGGGAAGGAACATTCTGGAAGTCCACTGGATCCCCACCTGCTGTCAGGACGCCTAGCATCATTGGGGGGAAGCTCTGCCATGGGGCCCTGGGCCTTGGGTCCGGGGAGGGAGCAGCAGATCCCAACCCACCAGCCCCGCTGCTCTGCAGGACCCTTCGGCAGCTGAGTCTAAGAAGACATAGCATTACACTTCTCTTGGATCATCATTTTGGCTGAGCTAAAGGTAGATCACATTTCACCCTTAAATAACTGTCTTCTGTCTGTGTAAACAGTCACAGCCATTAGTCTTAAACTTCAAACCTCAACCCATGGATCTGGATTGGTTTCTTTTTCAGACCTTAGCTTTGGAGGCCACTCTTCCCTGCTTTCAAGTCTCTGACGCCTCTAGCTGAGCATGCAGCCTACTCTGTGAGTCGTAAAAACACCATGCCGGGGCACACAGAATTAAAGGGGGAAGGGAATGAAGAAGATTCATTCACTTCTCCTTCCTGGGACCTAAATCCATTTTAGTATCCTACTTGCATCCAGCAAGAAATGCCAAAAGATTAAAGCATAGCGTTCTCATTCTTTTCCAAGGGAAGAAGAGGTTATGCAAAGGAGGCCTATGTCCCCGCAGAGTGGGCGAGAAGCCTGGCAAGAGGTTTGTCTCATTTAAGAAGTAAATATATTCAGTGGAAGCAAAGATGCTGCCAAGTAAATTTATTCCATTTTTAGGGAGAGAAGGACAGGAGCTTTGCTGCTCCTTTATGTTGCTTTTGGATATAAATTTCTGCATGAGGTTCTCTAAAGAAGTAAGAACGCAACAGCAGCTTGTTTAAAACTTGACCTCTTCAGCCTGCCCAGGAATTTGAGAAACCAAAGAGAAAGCAGACGATAATTGATTCTGTTCTCTGAAGGCCCATCCTGCCACGGAACGGGATCCTGGCTTGGTTTCTACTGTGCAGGTGTTTAGTCTCTGCAGCAGGACACAGATGGAGTCTACCTTTCTGCAAATGTCTTTAAATGTCAAAAACATGGGGAGGAAACCCATTGACTTTTTTTTTTAAGTTTTATTTTATTAACATATAATGTATTCTTTGTTTTGGGGGTACAGGTCTGTGATTCATCGTCTTACACAATTCACAGCACTCACCATAGCACATACCTTCCCCAGTGTCCATCACCAGCCACCCCATCCTTCCCACCCCCCTCCCCTCCAGCAACCCTCAGTTTGTTTCCTAAGATTAAGAGTCTCTTATGGTTTGTCTCCCTCTCTGGTTTCG
>NW_027678915.1:0-378 GCF_054177405.1 Leptonychotes weddellii
TCCCACTCCCCCTGCTTGTGTTCCCTCTCTAGCTGTCTCTCTCTCTCTCTGTCAAATAAATAAAAAAATAAAATCTTTTAAAAAAAAAAAAGATATGAAGTTGAGTAAAAATAAATGAGAGAGAGAGAGCGTGAACCGGGGCGGGGCAGGGGGGCTAGGGAGGGGAGAGGGAGAAGCAAACTCCCCACTGAGCAGGGAGTCAGACATGGGGCTCACTCCCGGACCCTGGGATCATGACCTGAGCTCAAAGCACAGGCTTAACTGACTGAGCCACCCAGGTGCCCCATATGATGCGATTTTATAAGATTTTATCTGAAATCTTATGATCTGCCATCTTAAAATCACAGTTACAAATAGAAATGGGAATCACAGACTCCA
>NW_027678916.1:0-378 GCF_054177405.1 Leptonychotes weddellii
GGGTGGCTCAGTTGGTTAAGCGACTGCCTTCGGCTCAGGTCATGATCCTGGAGTCCCGGGATCGAGTCCCGCATCGGGCTCCCTGCTCGGCAGGGAGTCTGCTTCTCCCTCTGACCCTCCTCCCTCTCATGCTCTCTGTCTCTCATTCTCTCTGTCTCAAATAAATAAATAAAATCTTAAAAAAAAAAAAAAAAAAAGAAACACACATATGCAGATGAGACTTAGGATGGGAGTTTGAAGCCAAGAGACAAGTAGCCTACTGGAGTAATCCTGAAGAGAGAAGTTACTGGCGTAGACCAAGATGGATTGCGGTAAAGGTGGTGAAAGGTACTCAGTGTTGGGATATATTTTAAAAGTTTAGCTAATAGTACCTGCTGA
>NW_027678917.1:0-378 GCF_054177405.1 Leptonychotes weddellii
CCTTCTTGAATTAGATAATCATATCATTTTAGATTGAAGTCCTAAAGGACATTTCATAGCCAATAGAAAGGAAATTAAAGTCCATCCTGCTAGTAATGGGAGCTGGCTTGGTAGAGCTCCCTCTCCTATAATCTGGCACGAGGGGGGCCTCAGTTCTCCCCTTCCCCAGATAAGAACCTCTTCCCATCCAATCATCTTTATGGAGATTAGGACATCTATTCTTTCCTTTTTCTGTATGGTATGAATGATATTGCAATAATTTAATAACCCTTTATAAAAATTTTACTTATCATTCAATTGTGTATTCCTCACCCATATGTTTTTCTATTTGGATCTAATATTTCCCTATTTAAGAAAGAAGGGCTATATACTATCAGA
>NW_027678918.1:0-378 GCF_054177405.1 Leptonychotes weddellii
CGTTGGAGTGATTCTGGAGGGGGTTAACGATTGTGGGCTTATTTATTAAATAATAAATATTACTCATTCGTCGGGCATGGTTTACTTGCAGGGAGAAGAGGGTGGGTTGGAACTTTGGTGGGATAGCACTGTCTTAGCATATGATATGATACCACAGGACCCCCAGGGGATACCTGCCCCTCTGGAGAGGAACCTGCAGCTCTCAACAAAATAAACCCAACACAGCCTTAAATACTCAGCAAAACATTTGTGTTTTAGATCATTGTCCCATCAACAGCCGGCAAACATTAAACAAGAGAGAGAGCTCTGGATGCCCAATATGAACACCCCAGATGCACTACGAGGAATGATTCGTGATCCTTTGTGGAATTATGGAAA
>NW_027678919.1:0-378 GCF_054177405.1 Leptonychotes weddellii
ATTGGCTAGAGGCTCCCCTGAGGTCCTAGAGGCCACCTGCAGTCCCTGGAGGATGCCCAGGGTTCCCCAGTGTGGCTGCTTACTTCATCGAGCCAGCAAAGAAAGTCTGTATCAAGTCTTCTAAGACAGAATCTTATGTAATGTGACATAATTATGGGAATGACATCCCATCACCTTTGCCATATGCCATTGGTTAGGAGCAAGTCACAGGTTCTACCCCTACTTCTGCAAGGGGATTTCATGATGGCTCAAACAGCAGGAGGTGAGGATCTTGAGGGACCTTAGAGTCCATCCACTTAACTCATTAATCCTCACAAAACACTATGAGGCGGATCTTATTGTTATCCTCATTTTATGGAGGAGAATGCTAGAGGTGAG
>NW_027678920.1:0-378 GCF_054177405.1 Leptonychotes weddellii
TCCGCGGGAAGCCTGCTTCTCCCTCTCCCACTCTCCCCGCTTGGGTTCTCTCTCTCACTGTGTTTCTCTCTGTCAAATAAATAAATAAAATCTTAAAAAAAATTATATTGGCTTTATCATCCTGAGTTATTATTACCCATGCCATATAAACTCATAAAAAATACTGATTATTTTCCTCTCAAATATCAGTGATTCTTTTTATTCGTTCAAATGTACACAGAGCAGCCCCTATGTTGATTTCACCTTCCATACATCTTAGAATGCTTCTTAAGTTTGATGAAACAGTCCCTCTCTGGGGGCTTCTCACTAGCCTTTGAGCATGGTGTCATTTTCACTGTTCACAGATCGTCCTTTACCTGAATTTTGGGGTCTCCAAGA
>NW_027678921.1:0-378 GCF_054177405.1 Leptonychotes weddellii
GAGCTCAAGGACAGAAAAAAATTATTCTCCTAGAAAAGCATTAGAAGTTGTTAGACTTAATGGATTTATATAGAACAAGGCACTCAACAATTGGAAAATATACATTCTTCTTAAATCTGCAACATTTACAAATTTGACCAGATACTGGACCACAAAACTTGTCTCAATAAATTTCACTTAGAATGCATTCTCTGACAACAATGCAATTAAACTAGAAATCAATAACAAAAATATAACTAGAAATACCCATATGTTTAGAAATTAGATTCATTTCTTAACAATCTCTGAGCCAAAGCAGAAATCATAATAGAATTTAGAAAATATTTTGAACTAAATGATAGTGAAAATGCAACATATATAACTTGAGGGATACAGCTA
>NW_027678922.1:0-378 GCF_054177405.1 Leptonychotes weddellii
GGGACCAGGAGGCGCGTCCTGACCACACAGGGAATACACCTGCTCTGTGCTCCCAGTTCTTGGCCGGACGTCCTCTCGCCAGGTCCCCCCACGCCAGGGCCTCTCCAGGTCCTCCCCACGCTGGGTCTTACTGGGGCCTCGCACGCTGGGCCTCCCCACGCTCCCCTTCACCTGGCCTCACAGGGTCCTCCCACGCTGGACCCTCCCCACGCCAGGGCCTAGCTGGGTCCCCACACGCTGGGCCTCTCAAGGTCCTCCCCATGCTGGGTCTTACTTGGTCCCCCTTCACCTGGCCTCACAGGGTCCTCCCACGCTGGACCCTCCCCACGCCAGGGCCTAGCTGGGTCCCCTTCACGCTGGGCCTCTCAAGGTCCTCCC
>NW_027678923.1:0-378 GCF_054177405.1 Leptonychotes weddellii
AAAAAAAAAACAGAGAGAGAGAGACAAACCATAAGAGACTCTTAACCATAGGAAACAAACTGAGGGTTGCTGGAGGGGAGGGTGGAAGGGGATGGGGTAACTGGGTGATGGGCATGAAGGAGGGCACATGATGTAATGAGCACTGGGTATTATATAAGACTGATGAATCACTGACCTCTACCTCTGAAACTAATAATACACTGTGTTAATTAATTGAATTTAAATTAAATTAAATTAAAAACAAATAACCTAGAAGAAAAAGAGCAAAGTAAGTCCAAAGCAAGCAGAAGAAAAGGAATAGTAAAAATAAGAGCAAAAATCAATACAAGTGGTAACAGAAAAATAATAGAGAACATCAATGAAACAGAGCTGGTTCTT
>NW_027678924.1:0-378 GCF_054177405.1 Leptonychotes weddellii
CCCACAGGCGTCAGGGAGCAAGCTGTGCGGGGCGGGGGGCAGGCAGAGTCGGGGCTGGCACAGCGGGCAGCGTGGGCCACACAGCAGGACAGCCCTTTTCAGAACAACCAGCACACGAGTGCCGGGAAACTGAGGCAGAGGAACACCAGAAAGGATGGCGTCTGCACGAACACCCCGGCTTTGCGTGGCGGCCGGGGCTTGCAACCGCACTCTGGAGCCCGTCCACGCCGTGCACCGTCCACGCCGTGCAGGGGACCACAGACCGGTGGCAGAAGCGCGCGCTCCTCCTGGCCCACTGCTCTCCCTGACTTCACCCTGCCCTTCCCGCACTCACCAGACCGGCTCCGGGGTGACCCCCAGACAGCGGCAGCCGGAGCC
>NW_027678925.1:0-7571 GCF_054177405.1 Leptonychotes weddellii
GAGACGAAATCCAGGTCTCCTACTCCTCCGCCATCTTGCTCCGCCCCCCCTTAAATTGTCATTTTAATGACAAAAATACTAGGTGCTTGGAAAAGATCTGACAATAGAGAAATGTGGAAATTTAAGGTCAAATGTTTTCTGTTACCTACACTCTCAATTTACAGAGTAACTCATGGTAATTTATTCCAGGTATTTTTCTATATACTTATATCCTTAGCTTCCTTTATTTAGTCTTTCAATAGGTAATATATTATCATAGTTAAATATTCAGAAAAAATATGAAAGAAAATCTCTCCTACATCTGTCCCTATGTGACCAGATCTTCTCCATTCCATATAGGGAATCACATGTTTATATTCATGTGTGTTCATCTAGAGATTTTATGCAGATAGAAGTAAATACTAATATATGTTTAACTTTCTTTTTATTCAGTTTTAAATATCTTATTCTTATCATTCTGTACTTTGCCTTATTTCACTTAAAATACATATTTTGGAAAATTTTCCCATCATTACATATAGCTTGTAATCCAAGCAATATGATTGAATAACTACCACCTGCAGAAAAATTTCTGTGCACAGAGAACATTACAAATGTATATAAGGCATTTGTCTTTTAAAAAGTGGTCTTTTTCATCAACAAGCATTTAATCTAGTAAGAAATATATGAGTATGAAGAGAGCTACTTCCTAAGAAAGTTCTTATAAGCCCCACAAGGTGACTGCACACACTAGGAAGGTGTAGGAGATCTTAAGGGGGAATGATCATTTCCAAATAGAAAGTTTTCATATGAGTTCAATAAGTAATTTATGGTGGTAAAGAAAACAGAAGTATTCTAAAGATCCTTGGTATACCTGAGAAGATGGCTTTGAGTAGAGACCTAAGTTATGTCAAATCCCATGGAAGAGCATTCCAGGCAGAGTGTGTTGAATGTGGCAAGATGGAATAGAAAGGCCAGTGTGGCTGAAACACAGGGAGCAGGAAGAAGAAAGGAATGAGGTGAGGTGGGAGAGAGAGAAAGAAGGGCCAGCTCCTGTGGATTGTGTCCTCCAGGGTAAGGAGTGTGCATTCAATAACACATGAAATGGAAATCCATCAGCATGCCTTAGAGTAAATATGACACATATAATGTGGTTAGCACTGTGTCTGGCTCATGGCTAGTGTCAAAAATGATGACAGTTATTCCTTTATTTATCCTAGATAGTAGGGTTGGCATGGAAGCCTTTCTTCTAGTGGATTATTTTCATGAAATCTTGATAAATAAGGATAGGTAAGTAAGGGTGGATTACAAATTGTTTATGATATATGAGACTCAAACCAAGTTTAAAATCTGGTTAGTTTAGCTGTTGGCAGTACTGGTATATTCCTCTAACTTCAGCTGATGAGCTGTCTCAGTAAAGCGTATATCAGACATAAGGAGTGATGGTGCCAGAATCTAGCATCTCATCTGGGGTTCCATTGCCCCCTCAGGAAATGTCTAGAAGAGTTGTAGAGTGTAGGACCTTTACCGTAAGATGGGAATTCACTGAAGGCTTTGAATTGAGGAGTGAAATGAATTCACTTACATTTTTAAAAACTCCCTCTGGTTTCTCTGTGGGGGAGAGGTGAAAGAAGGGAGACCAATTAAGAAGCTACTAAAATCATCCAAGAGAATGATGATGATAATACAGACCGGGGTGATGGTTGTGGAGTGTTGCTAATTGATTTGACTCTGGAAATACGCCAGTGGAAAAGCTGATGGTATTTGTTAATAAATTGGTTTAGCACTGTGAGAGGAAAAGAAGAATCAAGGATATGGTGTATAAAAATAGAACTTTACCTCTGTGTCTTCCTCCCCAAGACCCTAATCACCCCCATCTAATCAGGAGAAAAACATCAGACAAATTCTAATAGAGAGACAGCCTACAAAATACCTAACCATGACTCCTCAAAACTGTCAAAGTCATCAAAAAACAAGGCAAGTCTGAGAAACAGACATAGTCAAGAAGAGCTGGAGAAGGCAGGATGAGTAAAAACATTGTAGTTTCCTGGATGAGATACTGCAACAGAAAAAGCACAGTAGGTAAAAACTGAGGAATACTGAATGAAGAATGGACTTAAGTTAGTATAAGTGTATCAGTATTGGTTCATTAATTGTTACAAATTGACCATACTGATGTAACATGTTAATAAGAAGCTGGGTACAGGGCATATGGGAAAGCTCTGTACTGTCTTCACAGTTTTTTGTTTTGCTTTGTTTTGTTTTTGTAAATGTAAAACACTCTAAAAAGTAAGCCTATTAAAAAAAAAAAAAAAAAAGAGCCAAAGATGACTTCAACTTTTATTCCCCAAGCAACTGAATAAAGAGTGCAGTTGCCATTCCAAAGAGACATGGGGTTCCCTGAATTAATAAATAAGAACTGCTTCTCCCTTCTTCCTCACTTTATCCTTAAGACACACAGACACAGGATTTATTGCCACATGAATGACGCAGGGAACACTTGCTGAGCTCAAGTGAGTGTGAATTTCCTGGGTAGCCTTCCTGGAAGAAGTGGGGTTTCAGGAAGGTTTTGAAAATGGGACAAGATTTGCCAATGTCTTGAGGATAATTTCTACAGTGCAAGGACTTATTTCCTCCTTTTGTAATCCCCACATTTTTATCCCACATATTGCCTTGCCTCTTTAGTTGATAACTTTTGCCATTTAGTAGAGTTATTTTGATGAACTTTCTGTCCTTATTCACATTCATTTGCTTTCATTTTTCTCAAAGCATTTTATTATTAAGTAGCAGATAGCCCTTTGGGGACACATTAATTTTCTTAGGAATCCATTCCCATGCTACGCTGGTGTCCTTTATCTCCTCGTTCCATTTGGCTGCAGTCAGCAGTTTTTCCTGTTTCATGAAATATCTCTGATAAATTGCATTACCCTCATTGCATTATTACAAATAGGAGATGTGACTCCCCCCCATCTGTAATAGCAGTGTTTCCAGAGACACATTAGCTGTATTTAAAACAGCTCTTTCATGGTATTCTGAATAATTCCTTTGGCTCAAAAGGAGTAGAGGTAAACTCTGAGGTCACTCATCCCCATCCATATTTTATATAAGCAACACTGAACTAAATAAACTAAAAACATAGAGGAATGCACACATGTAATATATATTCTTATAATTTCTTACTCATTTTTAGGGATTAGCCAGTTTCTCTCTTAGCATCCATATGGAATAAGTTGAAAGAAAAACAATTTGCAAATAAATATTTTATAATTATGATTATGATTTAATTTTATGAGGCCTGATTCTTCCTCTTTAAATTTCCATATTCTATCAGTTGCCAATGACAATGGGAAAAAATCCATTCTTTCTTTGACAATTTTACATATCAATAAGAAATTTCTTCTTTTTCTTTTCCCAACCCATTTCTCCCAATAGGTAAGGTTAGGCAGTTTGTTTGTTTGTTTGTTTTAAAGATTTTTATTTATTTATTTAACAGAGATAGAGAGAGAGCACAAGTAGGAAGAGCGGCAGACAGAGGGAGAGGGAGAAGCAGGCTCTCCGCCCATCAGGGACCCCGATGCGGGGCTCGATCCCAGGACCCTGGGACGATGACCTGAGCCGGAGGCAGTTGCTTAACTGACTGAGCCACCCAGGCGCCCCAAGGTTAGGCAGTTTGCTAACACAAGCTATCACTTAAGGAGGGAAATGATTCTTGAGTAAAAGTAATCATTATAAAGTCAAGTTGCTGTTTACCCTTAACTAGATATTTACCCCTTTTCTAAAGAATTTGACTATCATGGTCCACAAAAAAAAAAAAAAAAAAGAAAGAAGAAAGGAAGAAAGAACAAGAAAGAAAGAAAGAAGAAAGAAAGAAAGAAAAAGAAGAAAGAAAGAAAGAGAGAAAAGGAGAAAAGAAGTAAACCAAGGCAAGCTCAGAATTGTCAAAGGGATGAGTTTATTCAAGAATAACAGGAATTGCAATTCAGGACACAGAAACTATTACAAGCTACAGGAGAGTCTATTGAGGGTTTGGAGCAGGTCATTTTCATGGGCAGGGAATGAAAGAGGAGAGAGTTTACTGTTTGTTAAAATAAAAAACAAAAGGATCCCAGCCCTGAAAATTCCCCCGAGCAGACAAAACCTGTCCAGTCACACAAATAAAGCTCAATTCAGTCTATTTTGTCAGATCAGCTCGACCTGGGTCATTTCTTCTTTCTATCTCTAGAAACCATAAGCAAAAATTTTCTAAAATTGATATGAGGCAACCCTCGACCAACTTCCTCTCATTTAAGGAAATTCCGACATTATCAGTTTTCTGCAAATCAGACACTTGTGAAAAATCACTCTCCCAGTACTTAATTTTTTTTTTTTTTCCCTGAGGGTACGTTTATGAGATCTTCCATTTTATGTCCTCTGGTTCCATTTTAGATGGAAATTCTTTCACATTATTTAAATTTCAACTCAGGTTGTAATGGCCAGAGGCTGCCCTCAGATTACACATCAATTCTCTATTTTACCTTTTGGTGATGTCTAACAACAGAGAACTGGTACCTTCTTATAAGCAAGGTTTCTTTTTTAAATTTCCTCCTTATTGAGGTATAATTGACATATAAAACTGTAAGATATTTAAGTTGTACATTGTGGCCATTTGATGCATTTATATAATTGTAAAAAAATTCCCTTCATTTTAGTTCTACTCTTTTAGCAAATTTAAATCACATGACACAATATTATCAACTGTAGTCACCAAATTTACAGTAGATTTTCAGGTCTTTTTCATTTTATAGGTGAACATTGTGTCTTTTTACCATCCTTTCCAGTTTCCTCTACACAGTAAACCCTGAAGACCATTTTTCTAGTCTCTGTTTCTATGACTTTGACCTTTTAATTTTTAAGATTCCACATATGAGTATTGTTTCCATCTGGCTTACTTCACTTAGCATAATGCTCCAGCTTTTTTACTGCTGCCTCCTGCTTACCTTAGGGCAAATAGATGGGAAAAATATGGACTCCAGTGAAGGGTTTTCTCACAACTTTGTCCAACACTTTGCCATGGATGCATGCTAATGGAGGGGAATAAAATGGAAATACTACAGCAGCCTGTGCGTGTAGAGAGTTGACCATTCTTATTCACTCAGTCAGAGACCACATTTCTGTCTGGATGTCTTAAATGCCATCATGGTGGCAAGGCTACAGAGTTTGGTCCATTTGTTTGAAAAAGAAACTGGAAGGTGCTTAGGGGCAGAGCAAGATGGCAGAGGTGTAGGAGACCTGGATTTCCTCTGGTCCCAGGAATTCAGCTGGATAGGGATCAAACCATTCTGAACACCTACGAACTCAACAGGAGATCGAAGAAAAGAATAGCAGGAACTCTCTGAACAGAAAAGCGACCACTTTCTGGAGGGTAGGACGTGCATGCAGAGAAGTGAATCCAAGGCGATATTTGGGAGGATAGACAGCAGGTGGAGGGGCCCTCCATCAGCTGCTTCTGGCAAGTAATAGAGCAGCGGAGCACAAAATTGGAACTTTTAGAAGTCGGCTCTGCCAAGGGACATTGCTCCAGTGGCTAAACAGGGGGTGGAACCCTCGCTAGGACACTGTGGTCTCAGGACCCATGGGGTCACAGAAAGACCGCGGATGCCTGAGTGCAGCAAAGCTCCCAGGTATCTGAGCAGGGAAGCCAGCTGCAGAGACAGAGCCGAGGAATGGGCTCTCAGCTCGGGGTTGCCATAAACCGTGATCCACGGCACAGTTGGGCCATTGCACCTCCAGCGGGGACCCGACAAGCAGCAGATCCGGGGAGACTCGCCTTCCTCCTCTGGGAGGAGCGGCACAGGAACACACTGCTGGGATCTGCTGGGTTTGGAGAGTCCACATGGGGTCGAGTGCCGGAGATAGAAACACGCGGTCACAGGCCGGGTGAGCACGGAGTGCAGCCAGAGACCAGGGAGATGGGAGTGAGTGACTGCTTTTCTCTGGGGGCACACTGAGGAGCAGGGCCCCGAGTTCTCGGCACCTCCGGGGCGGAGATTGGGAGGCTGCCATTTTCCTTCTCGTCCTCCAGAGCTGTACAGAACGCTTGCAGGGAACAAAAGCTCCCGAGAGCAAACCCAAGCAGATTACTTAGCCCAGACCGGGGAAGGGCGGGGCAATTCTGCCTCCGGCAAAGACATTTGGGAATCACAGCAACAGGCCCCTCCCCCAGAAGATCAGCAAGAACTGCCAGCCAAGACCAAGTTTACTGATAAATGGGAACAGCAGAACTCCAGCGCAAGGGGAATACTGCACATAGAATTCATGGCTTTTTTATGATGATTCTTTAGTCTTTCAAAGTTATTTTTTTTAACTGTCTTTTCTTTTCTTTTTTTTTGAATTTTTCTTTTTCCCTTTTTCAACCAACATCTTATCAATCCCTTTTTTAAAAAAATATTTTTTATTTTTCATTTTTAGTGTCATAGTCTATCCCTTCATAGTAGTTACCCTTATTTTTGGTATAAATATATAAGTTGTTCTCTTTAAAATTTTGAGATACAGTTTATTCTAACAGATCAAAATATACCTTAAATCTCTAGTGTATGGCTTTGTTCTAGTCTCCTGCCTAATCACATTGTCTCCCTTTTTTTTTTAATCCTCTTCTTTCTTTTTTCAACCAACTTCTTATCAATTCCTTTTATAAAATCTTTTATAATTTTATAAAATCTTTTATAATTTTCATCTTTACATTCATATTCCATCCCTTCATTGTATTAACTCTTATTTTTGTACATATATAAGTTTTTCTTTCATTATAATTTTGGGAGGCACTTTCTTCTAACAAACCAAAATACACACAAAATTTAGTGTGTGGGAACAAAAGCTCCCGAGAGCAAACCCGAGCAGATTACTTAAATCTATGCACCAGCCTGATCATATTTGATCATATTCTTTTTTGTTTGTTTGGTTTGTTTTGGTTTGTTTTTATCTTTCTCTTTTTCTTTTTTTTTTTTCTTTCTTCCCCTTACCTTTCCCCCTGTTTCAGGTCTTTTCTGATTTATTTAGTGTATATTTTCTAGAGACTTTTTACCCTGTTAGCATTTTGTTTTCTCATTCATCTATTCTCCTCTGGACAAAATGACAAGACAGAAATAATCACGTCAAAAAAAGAACATAAGGCAGTACCGACTACCAGGGACCTAATCAATACGGACATTAGTAAGATGTTGGAACTAGAGTTCAGAATGATGATTTTAAAGATACTAGCTGGGCTTGAAAAAAGCATGGAAGTTATTAGAGAAACCCTTTCTGGAGAAATAAAAGAACTAAATCTAACCAAGTTGAAATCAAAAAGGCTATTAATGAGATGCAATAAAAAATGGGGGCTCTAACTGCTAGGATAAATGAGACAGAAGAGAGAATTAGTGATATAGAAGACCAAATGATGCAAAATAAAGAAGCTGAGAAAAAGAGAGATAAACAACTACTGGATCACGAGGGCAGAATTTAAGAGATAAGTGATACCATAAGATGAAACAACATTAGAATAATTGGGATCCCAGAAGAAGAAGAAGGAGAGAGAGGGGAACCACGTATATTGGAGCACATTATAGCAGAGAACT
>NW_027678926.1:0-378 GCF_054177405.1 Leptonychotes weddellii
AAATGTTTTGAAGATTAATCTGAAGCAGGGATTAGAAAATCAGAATTATGTGAGGAAAGAAAGACAAAAGAAGACTCAAAATGTACCCCACTGGCAATAACCAAATGGGACTGTCAGGAGTACTTTTAGCTTAAATAGAAAACCTAATTCTCTGTGGCTTCAACAAGAAGTATGGCGGTAGGGGGCGGAGCAAGATGGCAGAGGAGTAGGAGACCTGGATTTCGTCTCCTCTCAGGAATTCAGCTGGATAGGGATCAAACCATTCTGAACACCTACAAACTCAACAGGAGATTGAAGAAAAGAAGAGCAACAACTCTCTCATCAGAAAAGCGACCACTTTCTGGAAGGTAGGACGTGCGGAGAAGTGAATCCGAGGCG
>NW_027678927.1:0-378 GCF_054177405.1 Leptonychotes weddellii
CCTTCTTGAATTAGATAATCATATCATTTTAGATTGAAGTCCTAAAGGACATTTCATAGCCAATAGAAAGGAAATTAAAGTCCATCCT
This sequence comes from Leptonychotes weddellii, assembly GCF_054177405.1. Lineage (NCBI taxonomy): Eukaryota > Metazoa > Chordata > Mammalia > Carnivora > Phocidae > Leptonychotes > Leptonychotes weddellii. Next base: position 89 of record NW_027678927.1, read on the forward strand.
GCTAGTAATGGGAGCTGGCTTGGTAGAGCTCCCTCTCCTATAATCTGGCACGAGGGGGGCCTCAGTTCTCCCCTTCCCCAGATAAGAACCTCTTCCCATCCAATCATCTTTCTGGAGATTAGGACATTTATTCTTTCCTTTTTCTGTATGGTATGAATGATATTGCAATAATTTAATAACCCTTTATAAAAATTTTACTTATCATTCAATTGTGTATTCCTCACCCATATGTTTTTCTATTTGGATCTAATATTTCCCTATTTAAGAAAGAAGGGCTATATACTATCAGA
>NW_027678928.1:0-378 GCF_054177405.1 Leptonychotes weddellii
AACACATAATAGTTACTATTTACTGAGCCTTTTCTCTATAGTCAGGCACTATTCTAAATGCTTTAAATATATTAACTCATTTGATTCCCACCACCCTTAGGTAGTATTAAGATTCTCATTTTCAGATGAGGAAACAGAAATTAAGAAACTGGCTCTGGGTTGTACAAACTACGACGTGGCAGAGGCTGTACTCTTAAGCACTGTATGTTTACTACTGACACTACAGACACAGGGAGATTTCTCCCCCTTCCTCTCCATCTTAAAGTTGATGAGCATCATTCCTGTGTCATTCCCTTATAGGGTCTTCATATATTTGCTACACACTTAAGTACCCAAGTACCTGGGAACAGCATACAGCTCTGTACTAATGCACAGCAG
>NW_027678929.1:0-378 GCF_054177405.1 Leptonychotes weddellii
ATCTTGGTATAAAGCTTTGTAGTCATTTTTTTCACTGCAAGTACATACATACGAATATAAATATATGAATACTTGCCCACGAACTCAGGGGTACAAGAAATGTCACATTACTTCATTAATTTCTTTTCTTTTTTTTTTTTTTACTTTAAATAGTGATAGTTTTTTTTAAAAGGGAGTTTGTTTGTTTGTTTGTTTGTTTGTTTTAAGTAGGCTCCACACCCAAGGTGGGGTCCTACGAAGGACCCTGAGATCAAGAGTTGTATGCTCTAGGGACTGAGCCAACCAGGCACCCCCTAAATGGTGATAGTTGGTTTTATTAAAAGAATATATGCTCAAGAGAAAACAATCCAAACAATTTAGAAACTACAAAGAAAACAA
>NW_027678930.1:0-378 GCF_054177405.1 Leptonychotes weddellii
GAGGACCCGCAGCACTGCAGCTCCCCCTTGGCCATGATGGCCACGCGGTCCCCCAGCAGGTCAGCCTCGTCCATGAAGTGCGTGGTCAGCAGCACGGTGCGGTCACTCTTGTGCTGCTGCAGGAGGTCCCAGATGGCCCTCCTGGAGATGGCGTCCATGCCCGAGGTGGGCTCGTCCAGCATCAGCACCTGCAGGCAGAGCAGTGGCCGCTGGGGGTGGTGGCAGAGCCGCGTGGCAGGCCCGGGCTGGCTGTGCGGGAGGCCCCGTGAGGCTCCAGTTGGTGAAGACGTGGCCGTCCCGCCCTGGCCAGGCTGCTCTGCAGGTATCCGGGGGCCACAGCCAGCCCGTGCCGCGTGGGGCCTGGAGCCCGATGCCTCC
>NW_027678931.1:0-378 GCF_054177405.1 Leptonychotes weddellii
ATGCGGCAGGTGGTGCTCTTGGCAGGTGGGAAAGGACGAGGAGCCACACAAGGGAGCTCCCTTCCCGTGGCTTCCAGCACTCTGGACCAGGAGACACGGGTGCTCTCCTTGATCCAGGAACCAGAGAGAAGGTATCGACCTCGGGACATCTGCTCAAAGGCAAGAGGTGGTAAGTGGCTTCCAGAATAGCTTCTGGAATGACTGAGGGGAGCGAGGAAGGACACTGGTTTGGAGCTGGAAGAAGCTCTGCACTGAGTGTGTGAATGTGGATAAGGAAGCCTCTCTCCCAGTGCGAGTCTTAGTTGTTTCATTTGTGCCATGGGGATTTAAACAAGATAACAGCAAAGCTCACTGCCCAGCTGGTTGTAAGGAGGCAAT
>NW_027678932.1:0-378 GCF_054177405.1 Leptonychotes weddellii
AGTTGGCTTTCACTCCAGAAACCTGAGCCTGGAGCCCCTGAGTGTGGCCACCTTCTCCACAGCTGCTGGGCAGAGAGGGACATGCTCCAACCCCCATCCCTCTGCCAGTGGCATCCTGCATCCTGCCGGGCTCTGTGTCCCCACGCCAGCAGCCTGCTCCCCAATTCCTAAGCCATCGGGGGTGGGGGACAGAGGGGCCCGCCTCTGTGCTTCCTGAGGATGCAGGGGCCAGGGTGGGGCAGGGCAGGGAAGCACCCAGCCATCCCTGTCCTCTGCCCCCAGCCTCAGCTTTATTTATTCACTATTCACATCAGGGCTCTGGCTTTGGCCGCAGGGGCCTGGCATACCTCAACTGGGCTGTATTCTCTTAAAACCTCA
>NW_027678933.1:0-378 GCF_054177405.1 Leptonychotes weddellii
AAATAAAAATGGGCTGGTATTCAGTATTGCAAATATACAGAATAGTGGCCAGAGAAGTAATTTAAAAGCTGATGGTGTTGAGAAAGTACTGTCCTTGAACTATAATAGCAAGCTTTTCAAATCAATCTCTGTTTTTATGTAATAGTCTCATAATGATTTTTTGATAAAATTTCAGCCTTATCCTCATTTCCTAGATCATTTTATGATGGTTAAATTCAGCTTCAGCTGAATAGGATGTTGCTCATTTAACCTAAAAGGTGTATTTGATGTGTTACTAAAATTCACTTCAAAAAAACCTTCTTCATTCTTTTTTTCTACCTGCATAATATTCCATTGTGTGGATGTATCATAATTTATTTAGCTATTCCCAACTGGTCC
>NW_027678934.1:0-378 GCF_054177405.1 Leptonychotes weddellii
ACGTTTGCCCCACATTCATAAGGAAAGGACAAAAAGCTAAATGGAACCACTGAGAGGAAAGTTAGAGCCAACCTCCCCCACCCTACCCCTCACTGACATGGTTAACAGTCTCAAACCCATCTTTTCTGGATGGTGTCTCAGATTATCACAAGATGTGGGATAAATCTGAAGAATGTTGGAGAATACATATGCTCACCAGGAAGTTCTAATTAACATAAGTTTCGGAGAAAGTTTGCTCATGTAGTAAAGCTGGTGGACAGAATGAATGCCCTCAGCTCTTGAGTTTCTTATTGAGCATACTCTTATTTGTCCGCTTTTCACTAAGTCAAAAAGAGAAAGACATGTATCATATGATCTCACTGATATGAGGAATTCTTA
>NW_027678935.1:0-378 GCF_054177405.1 Leptonychotes weddellii
CAGTTAAGCATCCAACTCTTGGTTTCAGCTCAGGTCAGGATCTCAGGATCCTGAGATCAAGCCCCACATCAGGCTCTCTGCTCAGTGGGGAGTTGGCTTGAGATTCTCTCTCTCCCTCTTCCTCTGTCCCTTCCCCCAGTGCTCACATGCTCTCTCTCTCTCTCTCTGTCTCAATAAAGTAAATAAAATCTTAAAAAAAAAAAAAGACTTAGGGTATTAAGTATCATAACAGAATTCCAGACCCCATGGAAACTAACAATGACATACTACTAAACTTCTGGTGGTAGCATATTTTTTTAACAATGTAGGTCTTAAGAGAAGACTTTGTTTCCTTTTTCTTGCCTCACTAAGTTTTCCAGCAAAAACAACTAACTGCTA
>NW_027678936.1:0-7570 GCF_054177405.1 Leptonychotes weddellii
ATTTCCCACCCTTCATTTTTCCCTTCCTTCTCCTAATGTCCTCCATGCTATTCCTTATGTTCCACAAATAAGTGAAACCATTTGATAATTGACTTTCTCTGCTTCACTTATTTCACTTAGCATGATCTCCTCCAGTCCCATCCATGCGGATGTAAAAGTTGGGTATTCATCCTTTCTGATGGCTGAGTAATATTCCATTGTATATATGGACCACATCTTCTTTATCCATTCATCTGTTGAATCAAAATTATTGATTCTCCAGCAGGCATCAAACTCTCTTCCATATCTGCATCAAGAAGGAGGAATAAATCTGAGTGTGAGTAGGGATTTTGATTTGAAGTCACTTCATTTTCATTTAGAGTAGTCCTTCCTCAGCGGGCACCACTCTTCCCACCAGACCTCTGTCATAGGGTCACTCTAAGCAAAAACATATCTGTCCCAGAGGTGGACATGTGAGAACATCATTGGGAATGACTGTTGTTACCCACACTCTTTCACAGTGTCTGACACAAAGGTCATCACCCATTGCAGTGCAACAATTTATTGTTAAAAGACCCTCAATTTAGACTATTCTTACCCGAGATAGACATGGATTTCATGATGTATGCTAATAGATTGCCTATTCTTTAGTGGTAGGCATAAAGAGCTGTTTAACCCTGAAATTATGTCATTTATGATTTTTTAAAAAGATTTATTTATTTATTTATTTGAATGTGTGCATGCACAGAGGGGTGGGAGGGGCAGAAGGAGAGGAGAGAGAATCTTCAAGCAGGCTTCCCACTGAGCATGGAGCACAATGTGGGACTCAATCCCAGGACCCTGAGATTATGATCTGAGCTAAAATCAAGAGTCAGACACTTATCCAACTGAGCCACCCATGTGCCCCTGTTACTTTTTATTTTATAAACAAAAAAAATATTGTTGGGGAGAAATGATTTTACTTTACCATTCACGATTATTCCATCTGGTCTAAGAATCACATTGTCAAAAAAAAAAAAAAGAAAAATCACATTGTCTTAGGCTACAGGAGAGATAAAATAAGGTTTAATTATGTGCCCACAAAAACCCATAATGAAACTGAGACCCAAAGAAATGACTATAGCAGTTTTTATACTTTTTAGAGAAAGAGAAAAGAAAGCTGTAAGGAATTGGCAGGATTAATCAAACTTATGTTTGGGCCTTCAGTTAGTAAAGAATTCTGAAGAGAATTTGGGCTGGAGAAGTAAGTAAATTAGTGAAAAGGAACAAGGTTTGCTCATGCAGACTTCTAAGCTTTAAGTTTCCTATCTCTGGTGATAAGAACATCTCTTTACCTCTGGGTACAGAGGGTACCTATCACAAGGGAGACTGATACCCTACTTTCTGGAGAAAAAAATGGGGTCAGAGTGTTCTTTTTGCATTGACTATTTAAGTAACTTTTAATTCAAAACAATCAGTATGTGAAAGTGGCAGATTTGGGGGCAGGCTGCCCTTTTTCCTTGCACAAAATTGTAAAGATAGAACTGGGATTACCCCATAGGCAGGGACATCAGAAGCCTGGAGCTTTTGTTCCACAGCCCTGTCCAGATTCCCCCTCTTCTGCAGCTTTTTTTCTTTTAATTAATTTATTTGACAGAGAGAGAGAGTGTACAAGCAGGGGAAGTGGCAGACAGAGGGAAAGTGAGAAGCAGGCTCCCCACCAAGAAGGAAGTCTGATGTGGGGCTTGATCCCAGGACCCCAGGATCATGACCAGAGCTGAAGGCAGATGCTTAACTGACTGAGCCACGCAGGCACCCTTCTTTTTATTTATTTATTTATTTATTTATTTATTTATTTATTTATTTATCTATCTATCTATCTATCTATCTATCTATCTATCTATCTATTCTATCTATCTATCTATTTAACAGAGAGAGAGAGAGACAGAGGCAACACAAGCAGGGGGAGAGGGAGAAGCAGGCCTCCTGCTGAGCAGGGAGCCCGATGTGGGGCTCGATCCCAGGACCCCGGGATCATGACCTGAGCCAAAGGCAGATGCTTAAAGACTGAGCCACCCAGGTGTCCCCCAGGTGCCCTTCTTCTGTAGCTTTGTCTAGCTCTGGCTCCATTCTGGGCTTCCCCCTCACTGAACAGATTACAGGAGATGAGTTTTGGTTCACCGCTCCTCATGCATCTCAATGGTATTTGCTCATACATTTCTGAAAACCACAGGTAGATATATAGGAGCAAAAACTGAATGTTTTGGTGCCTAAATTTCTTCCTTATTAAATTCTGAGGTATAAGAGCCAACCCATTTAGCACCTATTTTCCATTCCTGAACATTCTGAACCTTGCTCAAGTTTTAAAAAATACATATACATAGGGGCGCCTGGGTGGCTCAGATGGTTAAGCGTCTGCCTTTGGCTCAGGTCATGATCTCAGGGTCCTGGGATCGAACCCCGCATTGGGCTCCCTGCTCGGCAGGGAGTCTGCTTCTCCCTCTGCCCCTCCCCCTGCTCATGCTGTCCCTCTCAAAAAAAATAAAAATAAATAAAAAATAGGGCGCCTGGGTGGCTCAGTTGGTTAAGCGTCTGCCTTTGGCTCAGGTCATGATCTCAGTGTCCTGGGATCGAACGCTGTGTCCAGCTCCCTGCTCAGTAGTGGGGATTCTGCTTGTCCTTCTCCCTCTGCTCCTCCTCCTGCTTGTGCTCTTGCTCCCTCTCTCTCAAAGAAATAAATAAAATCTAAAAAAAACAAGAAAATATTTCTTAATTTCAGTCCATCCTGACAAACTTCTACTCTATCACTTTCAATGTGTGTGTAAGTGTTTTTTAAAGTATGGAAGTGTGCCAAAAATGTAAAAGGGTGCCAAATGAGGGTTTGTGTACGTGATGTGTGGCCAGCCAATAACTGCAACTGAGATTTTGCAGTGAAGAAAGTTCAGCTTTTTATTGGTGTGGTGCCTCCCAGGAGAAGGAGGAGGTAATGCTCACAACTTCTGCTCTCCCCCAGTGGCTTGCAAGCGAAGGTTTTAAGGGCAAATTTTGGGGCAGGGGTCTCCTGAGAAGGTGGATGCCAATGATTAGAGGCCTATGGGGTCACATTAGCAGGGGTCTCCTGAAAAGGTGGGTGTCCATAATGTGATGTTAGCAGATGTTACATAATACCTTCTGGTGCTGCCTTGCCTGGCACTCCAGAGTCTATTCCATCTCAGTAGACTTAGAGTCTGAAAAATACCTTTATTCTTTGTGCTAGAGATTTTATTAGGTGCATCTTGTGATTATATCCTTAAGGTAGTGTTGATTAGCCATTTGTAAGCTATCTCTTGAGCCTATATGTATGTGTTCTTTGGTCAGTTCAGCTGTGCCTGGTGGGCAATATAACCTCTAGTGTTTATTCTTTTATCTGAACTAACAAAGATAGATGGTGGCCCCAAATGCCCTGTTTTTTGTTTTTTGTTTTTCATCATTAGTGATTCTTCTTTTTTTTTTTTTTAATTTATTTGACACAGAGAGAGAGAGACAGCGAGAGAGGGAACACAAGCGGGGGGAGTAGGAGAGGGAGAAGAAGGCCTCCTGCTGAGCAGGGAGCTCGATGCGGGTCTCCATCCCAGGACCGTGGGATCATGACCTGAGCCGATGGCAGACTCGTAATGACTGAGCCACCCAGGTGCCCCTCATGTATAGTCTTAGAACAGCATCTTACTCTCTATTTGTCACCCAGGTAAATTAGGAAGATAATTAACAAAAGTGTCAATCCAAATGGAAAAATCATTTTGAATATGTACTGTACCCCTTGAGGAATCCAGGAGAAGAGGCTGTTGAGTTTAATAATTCTTGGAACATTGATCTAATTCCATGGGGAATGTATGAAAAATAAGGAACCATTCCCGATCTGACCCTGTGACCTCAGCTGGAATTCAGTGTGCCTCTGTGCCCTGAGCAGTTTCAACATGCCTATGTATAAACTGTCAATCTTTGTACAGAAGTGCGTATATTATTTATAGCATCTAGACATTTTACCATTAGTTTTGAGTGAGTCTGAATAGATCACTGTGCACAACAAAAAGGTAACAGTTTATACGGTGAACAAGTTAACAGTAAAACAGCTGATGTCATAGCTACAAACAGAGTCAATTTAAGCCAAGAATTTCTAGAAGTAAACCGCATAGCTAGCGTTTCTTTAAGCCTGGGTGTCAGGCCATCCAAGGCTAATATTTGGTTCTCTACATGATCACTCACCTGGGATGAAGGCACAAGATCCGATGTGTATCCTGGCATGAGTCCCTCCTTGTGATGTCATCAACATATCTGAAGTCATCTTATTTTGTAAGGCAGCTGTTCTCACTTGCGGGATTTCTGAGTTTATCAAAGAAATTGCATGATTAAAACACAGGTAAATGCTTGAGGGGCGCCTGTGTGGCTCAGCCGGTAAGCGTCTGCCTTCGGCTCGGGTCATGATCCCAGGGTCCTGGGATCGAGCCCCGCATCGGGCTCCCTGCTCGGCGGGGAGCCTGCTTCTCCCTCTCCCACTCCCCCTGCTTGTGTTCCCTCTCTCGCTGTGTCTCTCTCTGTCAAAGAAATAAATAAAATCTTAAAAAAACAAACAAAACACAACAACACACAGGTAAATGGTTGAAATTATAAACCCAGTGTCTGAGTCCTGAGTGCTGCCAGTTGGAAAATTTCTAGATGTCAGGTTTGAAGCCCCTTCAGATGGATTGAGCACAGGTAGTGACAATCTGAGAGATTTTCCTGGTCTGCAGTTGGAATGTCTCTGTGAGTTTTCTGAGTGGTCCATATGGCAACAGGCAAGAAGACTATAAACATGGGCTGTTGTGGCAATTTCTCTGAGGTAGACCTGGAGTCCTCTAGCTTCAGTTTGCAGGAAAAAAGGGCAGTTTTAATCCTCAGTGACTTCAAGTCAAGAGAATGGAGAAAATTGGGAATCCTAGTTTGAAGAGTCATAGCCAGATACTCCAGGAAATCAGAAGAATTCAGGATCCAGCCCAGTTTTGTTTTTTTTTTTTTTTTAAGATTTTATTTATTTGACGGAGAGAGACACAGCGAAAGAGGAAACACAAGCAGGGGGAGTGGGAGAGGGAGGAGCAGGCTCCCCGCTGAGCAGGGAGCCCGATGCGGGGCTGGATCCCAGGACCCTGGGATCATGACCTGAGCGGAAGGCAGACGCTTAACGACTGAGCCACCCAGGCGCCCCTCCAGCCCAGTTTTATAGGCAAACAACAAACATTTAGAAATAGCTTATCCAAGGGGTGCCTGGGTGGCTTAGTCAGTTAAGCAGCGGACTCTTGATTTGACTCAGGTCGTGATCTCAGGGTTGTGGAATCAAGCTCCTCACGGGCTCTGAATTCAGCAGGGAGTCTGCTTGAGGATTTTATTTTCCCCTTCCTCTGCTTCTCCCCCTGCTTACACACATTCTCTCTCTCTCTCAAATAAATAAATAAATCTAAAAAATAAAATCAAAAAATACTTAATGAGAACTGGAATCTAACATCCATAAAGCTGTGTTGCTAAAATATAATTTTTTCTCTCTAATATTACTGTCATTTTTACCAAAGATAGTCAAATTATGACTAATTTTCTTGTAAAATAAGCCTGTTTTGACGAATTTGTCCTAATTATTTACATAAGTGAAGCAAGAGTAGTGACTGGCTATATAGGTTCTTTTAAATCTGCTTTGCTGGAGCTCTTTGTAAGAAATTTCAGATTAAAAAAAAAACTCAGATTGAACTTTTAACAGACTTTTGAGGCTAAGAAGCCAAGCCAAATACCTGCCATCAGATTCATCTACTTCTCTTCTTGAGGTCCCCACAATATCTTGAAGTTCTTGAGCCTGCCAGGAAGTGACCTTCCTTACTCACCTAGTAAGGCTCCCAGAAAGCCTGTAAGCAAAATACCAGGCCAATTATTTCAAGGGATTTTATTGGCTCTGATGGGGTTCAAGGGGTTTTATTGGCTCTGATGGGGTTCAGAACAACCCTTAAATGTGCCACTTTGGCATTTGGATTATTTTGAGCTGAAGCCACTTGAGACCCTGTAGGCTCAGCGGAAACTTTTGTCCCTCCCTTAACCACACAGAAGAATCTAAATTGGAGGTCTTTTCCAGAATAAGGTTATTAATACAGATAAAGTGTATCTGAGTGACCCATCTGGTGGGTGAAACATCTAATTGCCAAACATCTGCTTTTCTTATCACTCTATGAAGTACATTCCTTCCTCTGAAATCCCAGACACCCGCTCCCTTCTCCTTAGCTCAAAATGACATATATACCTCATTTTGCTTGACTATCTGGAATTTCCACGTCTATGTGGATTCTTCTTACAAATGTCTATTACATTTGATTTTCTCCTGTTAATCTGTCTCATGTCCATTTGATTCTTAGTCCAGCTAGAAGGACTTTTGAGGGGACAGGAAATCTTGCTCCCCAACAACTGGCATGGTCGGTAGGATGTCCTTAACTTGCTGGACACTTGTCCCCGTGGACACTGCTGTAGCTGGCAGATCCTGGCACATCGGCCATACAGCTTGCAGAAGGTAAGATTTCTTATCATGTCAGCCTCCCAGAATTGCTACCTGTGGATTCTGAGGTAGCAAGAGTGTTGGGATTCTTTTCCACTTTTACTAAATTTAGATTAGCCAATGAAAATATTTGTGGAACTAGATCCTTGGGACTGGCAACTTTTTGGTTAAATTTGGTAGAGTACTCTTCGGTTACTGATCCATTTTTCCCCCAGGGATGTTCTTTGTTTTCTTTTGTCTGCGTCTTTATGTTGCTTGTTGTCAGCTCCTGAGGGACAGCTTTGAAGCCAAAATCACAAAATTGATAGGCACAGATCTAGTACTTAAAAGGTGTTAGAGAATCCACCACTTAGGAAGACTCCTGTGATAAGATAAATTGCTCATGGAATGGGTTACATTGTCATTAGGTCACCTGACAACCTCCAGAAAACGTACATGCAACAAGGTACATGATAAAACAACACACATTTTCAGCCCATGGCTCATCCCTCTTAGGTATTAGTTTGACTGCAAGAGGCCCAAAGCTTAGATAAATCTGTTATATTTTTCCTTTTGTCTTGCTCCGTCTCCTAAGAGCTTGACTTTGTGACCAATGAGAATATCCTCTTTGTTTTCCATTATCCAGAGGGTACACTTACTGGGGTACTCCATGGTGACCAGTTGAATAGACTAAGGATCCAAGCCTCTCTCACTCTCTAGCTGTGCCAGCTCTCAGAGGTGTTTGTCAAGAGAGGTTCCAGCCCATAGGAACTTAGGTCATCTCAACCTTCATTCCTTGTTAGTGTTGGAAAGTCCCATTCCAGAAGGATCTGCCTGGTGTCACAGATTAGCAGGTCAATGACTGGAGGCATCTTACCTTTTTTTTTTTTAAGATTTTATTTTATTTATTTATTTATTCTTATGTTAATCCCCATACATTACATCATTAGTTTTATTTATTTATTTATTTTTAAAGATTTTATTTATTTATTTGAGAGAGAGAATGAGATAGAGAGAGCATGAGAGGGGGGAGGGTCAGAGGGAGAAGCAGACTCCCTGCTGAGCAGGGAGCCCGATGTGAGACTTGATCCC
>NW_027678937.1:0-378 GCF_054177405.1 Leptonychotes weddellii
CACCAGAGGTGCTCGGCTACACCCCGCGTGAACGTGCCTGCCACCATTCACTCAGCAGGTTGCCTCCCGGGCCTGCTGCACCTGCTTCCCCCTCAGAAGCCTGTTAGACATGGCCAGCCAGCTCAGCAGCCCTCAGCCGACTGGCCCGGCGGGCACGGTCCCCTGGCTGCAGGCAGGTCCCCAGGTTGGGGCTGGCCGCTGGCAGGGTCGGGGTCTTGGCCAGCACAGCAGGCAGGCCCAGGGGCAACCCCAACCCCGCCAGCCGAGGGGCATGAGCACCCAGGAGGGAGAAGCCGGGCAGCCCGAGCAGCAGGGCCGAGCCCAGGGAGCAGGGCCCAGGGGCCCAGGCTGGAGGTGGGAGGGGGCCTGGGGCCTGAG
>NW_027678938.1:0-378 GCF_054177405.1 Leptonychotes weddellii
AGCATACTACAGATCAATAAATTAACCTGGAAAAACAGATTGGCTTCTTTTAATTTTTCTGTTATGTCCAATCTTGTTCTTTCTTCAAGCTCCCGTTTATATTGTTCTATTTTACTGTATTCTACCATACTGAATTCTGCATGACTTCTGAGGTTTACTACTTGTTGTTCCAACTTCTTTTTATTCTTCTTTAGTTTTTCGTATTTCTTCTGCATTTCCTTCATAGATGATAACTCCTGGGTAAGAAGCTGGTTGTTTGCATCCAGGTATAGACATTTTGAAGACGCAGTTTCCAGTTTTGCTGTAAGATCATCAACCTGCACGAATAAAATAATACAGTTTGGAAGTAGAGTGAAAATAGTCTAATGCAAAACTATG
>NW_027678939.1:0-378 GCF_054177405.1 Leptonychotes weddellii
ACTCTCTCTCATTCTCGCTCTCTCAAATGAATAAATAAATCTTTAAAAAAAAAAAAAAAAGACTGAGAAAATGTCAGTCCAGTCATGTTTGATTGGAAATTGCTTTCTGATCCTACATGAGAATTGACTATAATACATAAGTATTTTTATTATAACTCAGCCCATACATATATACTACGTATGCAAAGCGTCTGCACAAAGCAGTTCCTTATCCTTGGTCTTCTGTTTTATTGTTTTCTTTGCTGTTTTTCTCTTTGCTTCTAATATTAAGGTTTTATATTTTGAAAAAAATAATGCAGATCAAAAGTCTTTACATGGAAGAATTTATTGGTTTATTTTCTTTATTTCCTTGTACGGGCACCGTATTAGTCACTTCTG
>NW_027678940.1:0-378 GCF_054177405.1 Leptonychotes weddellii
ATCTTGAAGGTTGTTGAAGGTGGAAGGTCTCATCTTCTGTAACTTCTTCCTGCTGAAGAGGGGCGTAGAGATGTCCCTACCTATGGGTCACTGTTGGTCAGTTGGGGGCCTCTATATGTAGGAGTTGTGAAAGGCTGAGTCGAGGGGAGACTTTGTGTGGCTCTTCCTGAGTGGAAGGGGCCATCTGTCGTCTGGAAGTTATTGCCGTGAAGGATTGTGGGCACCAAGTGGAGAGACACTGGACAAAACAACAAAACATGATTAGAATAACCGAAAGAAAGGGAAGCCCAATTAAGAGTCTCTTGATAGTGGATGAGAATCCTCCCCCAGTCCAAGAGTGTAGCCAATCTTTAAAGGAAAGAGGGATCCTTTAAAGCA
>NW_027678941.1:0-378 GCF_054177405.1 Leptonychotes weddellii
CGAGGGAAAGTTGGGGAAAGAGAAAGGAATGGACCTGGGCCGAAGTACAGGGGCAAAGGCAAACATGGAAGCCAAGTCTGCAGGGGGAGGTGGGTCAGATCACGGTGACCATGTCCGTTAGGAAAGGGGCATGAGACTAGGTGATAGGGAGCCTCTAGAGGATTGTAAACAAGTAGGTATTCTTTTTTTTTTTTTTTTTAAGATTTTATTTATTTATTTGACAGAGAGAGACACAGCGAGAGAGGGAACACAAGCAGGGGGAGTGGGAGAGGGAGAAGCAGGCTCCCCGCAGAGCAGGGAGCCCGATGTGGGACTCGATCCCAGGACCCTGGGATCATGACCTGAGCCGAAGGCAGTCGCTCAACCGACTGAGCCACC
>NW_027678942.1:0-378 GCF_054177405.1 Leptonychotes weddellii
AGGGTGTGGTGGGAGTTATGGGGTGGCTGGGTGATAGACACTGGGGAGAGTATGTGCTATGGTGAGTGCTGTGAATTGTGCAAGACTGTTGAATCACAGATCTATACCTCTGAAACTAATAATGCAATGTATGTTAAGAAAAAAAAGAAGATAGCAGGAGGGGAAGAATGAAGGGGGGGAATCAGAGCGGGAGATGAACCATGAGAGACGGTGGACTCTGAAAAACAAACTGAGGGTTCTAGAGGGGAGGGGTGTGGGAGGATGGGTTAGCCTGGTGATGGGTATTAAAGAGGGCACGTTCTGCATGGAGCTCTGGGTGTTATGCAGAAACAATGAATCATGGAACACAACAACAAAAACTAATGATGTGATGTATGG
>NW_027678943.1:0-378 GCF_054177405.1 Leptonychotes weddellii
CCCCTCCCTCCCCCCTCCCTTCCCCTTCCCTTCCCTTCCTTTCCTCTCTCTCTCTTTCTTTTTTTATTTGTTTGTTTGTTTGGTTTTTTTGAATAAGGAAAGTGTACCAGGAAAGCTTTAGACTTTCTCAAAGTTGTCTAGCTAATTAACAAGAGAACAGGGTTCCAGAACTGAGGCTACCTGATTCCTCCCTGAGTCTTCACACACTACCACCCTCTGCTATTGCCGATGTGCTGGAGGGGCTCAACTTAACCCTGACAAAGCCCAACACTGGAGATCATCTGTCAGAACAGAGACATTCTTCTACTTCTATTCATTTTCCAGTAGAAGCAGCTCCACATCTCAAATCTCTCCCTTCAGGTTTCTAGAATAAGAAAG
>NW_027678944.1:0-378 GCF_054177405.1 Leptonychotes weddellii
TGAAATGCTACTGCAATATTCAACTACTGTAGTTTCAGCAGGTACAACAGACAACAAAACACTGGGGAAATCTGACTTTTTGCACTAAATGAAAACATGAAACAGGGCTTGTTTTTTGTCATTTATGGTGTAGTAAAGCACATTATAGTACAAGACTATTATATGAACCTCAGATGCACTGCACAAAAAAAAAAAAAAAAACTTTCCTTCTTTTCAGTTCAAAAGTCAGTGCTTATTGCAATTATATGCAAAATTATTTACTTCATGAAGTCTTATCATGATAAACAGTATGAAAAATGTTTTAAACATGAAAACAATGAAAATAATTTGAGAAAAGAACATATTCAACAATAACTAAGCAGAATTAGTAAACATAAA
>NW_027678945.1:0-378 GCF_054177405.1 Leptonychotes weddellii
GGATGGTCCCCCAATGAGCGCCTCTCCCTTCCCCGGCAAGCTCCAGCAAGTTCTTGCTGTCTGGGGAGTGGACCTGATCGCAAACCAGACCTGAGGTGTCTGACAGATTGCTCACCGGGCCGGGGCCGGGGTGGGGAGGCGTCTGACGTCCTGTGCTTTCAAGTCAGAAAGATAATAACAGAAATAGCTAATATTTGTAAAGAACTGACTAAGCATCAGTCACTGACGTAAGCACTTTACATGCATTTTAATATTTGTATGACGTTCCTTTTGTCCCCATTTGACAAGTGAGGAAGCAGGCTGGTTTCTCCTTTATAAAAACCAAGCCCTTCCCAGGTAAACAGTGGAATGGACGTGGCCTTTCGAGCTCAGGGTGCC
>NW_027678946.1:0-378 GCF_054177405.1 Leptonychotes weddellii
ATAGACACTGGGGAGGGTATGTGCTCTGGTAAGTGCTGTGAATTGTGCAAGACTGTTGAATCTCGGATCTGTACCTCTGAAACAAATAATGCAATATATGTTAAGAAAAAAAAAAAAAGAAGGTAGCAGGAGGGGAAGAATGAAGGGGGGTGGAAATCGGAGGGGTAGATGAACCATGAGAGATGATGGACTCTGAAAAACAAACTGAGGGTTCTAGAGGGGAGGGAGGTGGGAGGAAGGGTTAGCCTGGTGACGGGTATTGAGGAGGGCACGTTCTGCATGGTACACTGGGTGTTATGCACAAACAATCATGGAACACTACATCTAAAACTAATGATGTAATGTATGGGGATTAACATAAGAATAAAAAAAAAAAGG